>NC_057803.1:359432038-359708018 GCF_018294505.1 Triticum aestivum
GCTCTCCCCGTCCACACCACCGTCGCCGGAGCACCACCACCACCCGGACCTCTCGCCTCCCGGACCTCGTCGCACCACCACCACCCGGACCTCGTCGCCCCACCTCGTCGCCCCGTCCACACCACCGCCCCTGTGAGCTCCCCCTCCTCCTCTCCCCAACACCACCGTCCATGATGCATTTATTTTTCTGGAAAACTCCATATATTTCCTTCCATGTAAGAAGTTTAATACAAGTTTCATAGACAAGTTCCTTTATTGGAATTAACTTTGTTGCTTAAGTTGCAAAGAATATGGGTCAACTTGAAGTTGCTAAATTTTGTTGTCCTAGACTTATTTTTGTCTCCAATTTTTGCCCGGTAGATATACATTCTGGAAGACTTCCCAATTTAAATTGTCTTGACACATCTTGCTGACATGTAAGATCCACATGACGGTTGACTAGGCACCAAACGAAGTCATATTTGTATGTAATATTATCCATAGAAATTGCTAATGGAGCTCGAGCTACATGGAGCCTGAAATTTGATATTTTTCAAAGTTATAATTTTAAGGTTTCAAAAAATTCTAAAAAATGCACACATACCTATGGATTTATACCATTTGGCTGTAAAATACACAAATGTGCGAGCTAGGCAATACTAACAAAATCATGTATTTCTAGCACATGTACTATTCTCTATAGAAGTACATGATTTTTTTTGTACAACTCACATGAAAACTTACTTCATAATGAAATTTTACACACATCTAGTATACATCTATAAGTACTTGTGTATATTCTCAGATGTTTCTGAAACTTAGAAGGTCAATTTTTAATAAAATTCGGGCTTCATGGAGCCCGGGAGCCAAAAAGCCTCACTTTATACTGGCCGATCGTTGTATGCTCATATCAGGTTAGGAATGGAGTGTTTAGAGAGCCATTTATCTGTCTTGGTGTAACTGTCAATTTTTTGACGGATGGCTATGGTAGAGTGTGAATGTATCAGGTGCACTGGCTCAATTCATGCACCAAATGCATTTGTGTTGTATGAGCAAAAACTGAGGGATATGGTCACGCTAGTAGATGGATTGTTAAAACAATGCAGAATAGTCCTTTTATTCCATCTCTTGCTGCACATCCTGCTCCAGTAGGGAATTGGTGTCGACAAAAAATCCAACTGATACTTTCTTCTTCCTCAGATTTTTGGTTTGATCCTGCAATTCTTGCTCTTGCAGCTCATTTTGTTAGCCATTAAATAAACAATAGTAACAGAAGGAGCATACTATCTAGGGTGAGGATTGTACGAAGTTCCTGATCCATCAGTACCTTATTTCTGAGGTCAAATAGCTCATCAAGGAATACCTCATTCTCCAAAAATATGCGGCTTTGACATAAGCAAGGCAGAACCACTAACAACACTGTCATATATAGTGAACCTAACTCTATAGAATTTTTTTTTCTTAAAAGTTGAGCTAAATCCTAACTACAGTGGATACATCACCATTTAGATGCTTTGAAGTAGGTTTTCACTAAGAGAATTCAAAACTAAGACATGTTCTTATACTGAAGCAGTATTTGTATCACAGAAAAAGTTCTAAAGCTGTTGAACCTTACCTTATGTAACAAGTTTTTGCCTTCTTTGACCTGATATGCTTGACGATATTTCTGTTTGATTCTCAATTTGATCAAGCTCCTTCATGCTAAGTGGACCCATAAATACACCAAGTATATTGTACTACTATGACTGAGAGCTGATAAATTGGAGAAACATTGCAATATATATACAACAAGCAACTGTTCTGCCCCGTCTTTGTAAACTAGTACAAAGTAATCCTTGATGTTCAGACCCAAAATTTAAGCATCAAGTTTGTTCGACAAAAAAAGGCAAGGAACATCATGAACAACTCTCCATGACTTAATTTTCCTATATGCATTGGCCTGTATAGCAAGTTCACTTTTCCTATATGCATTGGCCAGTACAGCAGGTTCACTTTTCAAAACAAATTAGAGCAGACCTCATACACCCAAGAAAACCTGAAAAAAAATGAAGTTCAACCCCTCACTTTTCCTATATGCATTGGCCTGTACAGTTGGATTTGTTTCTGATTTTAGTGTTTTCAGTCTATTTTTCTATTTCTGCTTTAACATAACGGAATAACTAATGGTGGCTGCCTAATGATGACAGACTAAGTTTCTGATTTATTTTCTTATAGAAGTGTAGATTCGTTGGTAGCAATTGTTTTCAGTGTCTCATGTTGCTTGTAGTGGTTTGTCCAAAATGTTGAATGATACTGCTTGGAGATGCATATATTGTTTCACCTCTTCACATGCCAATGTATTTTCCATGTTGTGATGGAGGCCTTTTTTGCCTTGTCCACCCGAGAGGCCCTTGAGTTTGCCGGAATGTCGATTAACTTCCGTTCCGGCAAATTCGGGTACTCCATATGTCCTATTTTCAGCAAAGGTCATGCTGAAATTTTCCGTGAATTTTAGCATGACTTTGCTAAAAATAGGACATATGGGGTACTTGTGACTAATGCATGGGCCGGGGTATCTTAGTAGTTAATTAAGTAGGGATCAAGTGCCCCGGCGTACTTGTGACTAATGCATGGCTTTTAGGGTGCCTCGGTGTCGATAAAAACCGAAATGATGAAAGCTTAGGCTTTTAGGGTGCCTCGGCGTCGAAAAACCCTCAATGATAAAAGCTTAGCTTTTAGGATGCCTCGGTGTCGACAAACCCTAAATGATGAGACCATGATCTTGTTCCTTGACAATAACCAACTTTTTGACCAAACTTTGTTCCTATTTAGAGAGAAACATGGCCAACAACGATGAGGCCGGGGGTTCGGGCGGCAAGGCATTCTGGAAGCTGTCCTAGGAGATGGAGGAACAACCTCACTTGTATGAGGACGCCGCCTTCCCCACCGATCCTGAGACCACTGATGGTACCGCCGAGGATGACCCCACTGATGCCACCACTGATGGTGCCGCCGAGGATGCCACCACTGATGATGGCGGCGCACACACAGATGGCAGCCAACCGAAGAGGCAACGGAAGGACCGGCGCCCGACCGTGCTCCGCACCCTCAAGGAGGAAGTTACTGAAGTGGACTCCGACGGGAATCCAACGGCGCCCGAACGAATAGTCAAGGGGTACTCGCTTCAGCTCGGGTGCATTCTCCGGAGCACCGTCTCGATCAACACCGAGAACCTGAGGCATCCTGACCGAGGGAATTTGCGCAACCTCCTCTTCACGAAGCTGCACGAACGATACAAGTTCCCCGGTGAATTTGAAAACACAAGCCTCAAAGGGAATAAAGTGAACAATGCTGCCCTCACGAAGATGAGCAAGGCCCTGTCTACTTGGAAAAGCAATGTGAAGAGAATGATCAAGAAAGGTGAGAGTTATGAGAAGATCAAGGAGAAAAATCCTTCGATCACCGAAGATGACTACAACGACTTCAAGATCAATTGCTCGAGCACCGCAAACTCCGAATCAAGTAAGTGGGGGAAAGAAATGCGGGAGCTGAACTTAGGGGAACACACACTCGGTCCCGACGGTTATAGACTGGCGGAGCCTATATGGGACAAGGAGGAGGCGGACCGTGCCGAGCAAGGCCTACCGCCCCTCTTCGATAAATACGGTGACAAGCAGACCAGGAGCTTTGTCAGGGCCCGGTACAAGAAGGACCCGAAAACAAAGGAGCTTACCACGGATCCGAAGACCAGGGCGCTTGAGCTTGTTCTGGTAAGGAATACACCCCCGCGTAATTAGCTCCATATGGTTGCATTCTAATTAATGAAGCCAAATTTCTAAATGGTTCACATTCCTTCCACAGGCGACTGAAAGCGGTAGCGCGGGGTCGACTAAGAGCAACCCTTGGGACACCACTCTAAATAGGGCGTTGAATGTAATGAAGAACAAGGATAAGCTCAGTAAGCCGACGTCAGCTGGTCATGTGGCCAGCAAAGGCTTGTTGACAAAATGGTCGTCATACTATAACACTGGTGGGCGAAAGGAGAAAAAGACCAGCTCGGAAAGCCAGGCGCGCGAGGTTCAAGAACTTAGGGCACAGGTGGCGCAGATTCCGAAGATTGTCCAAGAGCAAGTGCAACAACAACTCGGAGCGACGATCACCGCCATTGTGCCTACCTTGATCCAGGGGATTAGTGCGTGGATTGCGGGAGGCCAACAGGGGTCGCCCCCGATTCCTAGCTTCACGGCCAGCAACTCGCAGAACGCGATGGCGGGGCCATTGGTGTCTCCGACGCCGGCACGGGAGCTTAATGCACCCGGGTGTACGCCGGCCGGCACCTCTGCAGCAAGCGGCCCCTCCGTCAACTGCACGCCCGCCGTTGGCGGTGCCTCGACATTAGCCGAGCTCGACGCCATCATCACGATAACTAATTAAGCCTCTCTCAGCCGAGGACTTCATCTCCTTGCCTTTGACTGGGCATCCCTGACGCCCTACATGTTTTCGCAGGGCGCCGCCGATGTTCCGTGCACTCTCCTGCACTTCATGAACAACGAGTTGGTCGATGTTGCCAAGGGCAAAATCGTTCAACCGGGCAACCCCTTGTTCCACGGTACCTAGATGCCACCCAACTTGTTTAGGGTTCAACTGGTTCGGGTGCTGCTAGGCTGCGACGAGTTGTTACCTCCGATTCGACCCGTCGGGGCCGACGATGATGACGTGATGACCCTCAGCGCCTACCTGAGCTGGCCCCTGCTTTGGCCGAAGAGCCAGATTTGTTTGGGGGCAGGGGACACCACCCCAAAGACAACACCGCCAGTCGTGCCGGCGCCAAGTCGGCCCCATGGCAAGACCGCCGCAACGGTGCCGGACATCCCTATGCCACTGGATCCAAACATGCATATGGCACAGGATCAGAACGACGACGACGACGATGATACATTTGGCAACATCGATCAGTACTTTGCGATCATGGGTACGGTGGCGACTTCATGGGGCCTCCTTCTGAAGAACCCAACCTAACAAAAGACGTGTGCGATCTAGCTGGTACCACGAAGAAGCCAAGTTGCAACATGCGTCGTCTGCAGTTCAGCTCTCAGGAGACGCCTCCAGCTGCCGACTTCACCGAGCCTCAGATAGGCAAGGTGCGAAATATTATCACCCCCAACACACTCAAGAAGGCAGTCTGTGAGCAGAACTCGGTCCCATTACAGGAGAAGAAGAAGGCACGCAAAAGAAAGACTAACAAGGGTGCGGGCCAGCCGGCACCGAGTACGATCTGTGCTCAGGACGGGCCACCTTCACCTGAGGATTTAATGAGGCTGCATGTGGCGGGTAGGCCGATGCTGCCGAGAAATATGCTCGATCCTGCAACCGGTGCTATGCGGAGTCTGCATGACAGTGTTCTTTCTTTGGAGAAGCGGCGTCTCAGAGAGAAGGATGTGGCATACCCAGTTTTCGCGGCCAAGGTGCCAGAGGGCAAGGGCTTTGTGGATAACTCCATTGGGGGTACGATCATCCTGCAGTTTGATGACATCCACGCTATGTTGAACCTTCATCCGCTGCACTACACCTTCGTTCGGCTATTTTCGCTGAGTATGGAGATGCGGATCATTCGCGACAAGACCCCGGACATCGTGATAGTCGACCCCTTCTACATGTGTGCCAAGATCTTGGGCAGCGCTGGGGACCGGCAAGTCGCGACTTCTTACCTCGAAGGCGTCATTCTGGCAAACCAAGATAAGGATAACTTCCTCGTGCCTTACTTTCCCGAGTAAGTCCTCCCCTCAACCGCCCCGTAACATATGGATTCTTAGATTTCGATCGTTTTTCTTTTAACATTCCGTGTTTTTTGCAGTGACACACATTGCACGCTCATCCTCCTAAGCCCCAAATATTCCATGGCCACGTATTTCGACCCGGACCGTCATTCGAACGTAGACTACACAAATGTCAAGAAGGTTCTTGATGATGTTCTCCCCGGCTACGCCAAATCTGGAGGCACCTTCACCAGGCCTATTCGTAAGTACAGCAAGCACATGTTCTCCCACAATACGATGTTCTGCTGCGTCAAGCAGCCGCCTGGCGGTCAGAAGGGTGCCTACTACGCCATCCATCACATGCGGGCGATCGTACGGGACCATCATCAACTTCTGCTACCGAGTAAACTCAAAGATTGGGCCGCGAGCATGTCGGCAATCCAGGACGCGGACATCAGACAAGAATTCTTTCGCATCCAGTCGGAGTTTGCGGAAATCATCTATCAAGATGTCCTTCGTACCTCGGGGCAGTTCTACCTCAGAAATCAACCGTCCAACAGTTACATCGACACAATGCTACAAATGCAGGCTGACAACAACCGTTATTTCATGACACCCACGATAGACGGCGGCTTCATCCACGCTCCGGTCCCTTGAGTCGAGTCGAAAGCAGTGATGCTGTGTCTAGTTCTGAAACATCGATTGGCTCATGTTGTAATTAAACTTTAATGAACTTGTAGTATGTCTCTTTGGTTTCGAGAGTCGTTCAACTTAGATGTAATCGATGCTATTAATGTCTTGCTTTTCTCTTCCGATCGTTCTGTTGCATACTTATATATTGCTTATGTATTGTCTGTGAATTGGTACTAACGTTTCATTTGGCTACTGCATAGCGACACCGTCGTATGTCGTGTACAAGGGTAAGGTTCCCAGAGTCTACGACGACTGGGAGGAGTGTCGGAGACAGGTTCACCGATTCAGCGTTAACAGTTACAAAGGGTACACCACTAGGGCCGAGGCCGAATCTAGATACGCCCGCTATCTAGCGGGAGAGGGGAGGGAGCGCTGGAGGAACCGGATGAAGACGAGTTTCATCGTGATGGTGCTCATTGTGATGACCGCAGCTCTCTTCTATGTGATGGTAGTTTAGATGATCGATATCGACTTTTAATGTGAAGACAAACTCGCTACTCGCGGTCTCGAGACTTGTAATATAATGTTCTATCTTTCTTCGGTCTTTTCAATTCGGAGACTAATATGATGAATTTTATTTGGAGACTAATATGATGAATTGTATTTAGAGACTAATCTTCTATTGTATTCGATGAATCTGTTGTTCATGTGTGCTGTCTATATTTTGTCCAATTATACATTTTGTAACCTGTGCAAAAAATAGAAAATTAAAAAAAAACTAATATTCATACTAATGGCGCATCACATCACAGTGCGCCATCAGTATGCCAAAGGATACTAATGGCGCATCATTAAACAGTGCACCATTAGTATGCCGAAGTTACTAATGGCGCATCTTGGTGTTGTGCGCCATTAGTATGCCAAAGCACCTGGGTATACATGGCCCCCTAGGAGGCATACTAATGGCGCACTATTGTATATACTAATGGCGCATATGAGGTGGGCCATTAGTATACCAGATACTAATGGTGCACCTGTGGTGCACCATTAGTAAAATATACTAATGGCGTGGCACTAATGGCGCACCACTAATGCGCCATTAATGGCCAAATTAGGTGCGCCATTAGTAGGCCTTTTCCTAGTAGTGTGATGAAGAGGGGCACATATTATGAGGATCTGAGGACTTTGTGGAAATTACCCTCGTCGAAAACGGTAGGAGAGAAGCGGGACGGGCAGGAACCGGGACGCGGGCGCCTGCTTGGATCGGGGGATCTCGGGTATCCAGGACGGAGGGATGTGGCGGGACGACATCGAGGGGGACGGGGCGGTGCGGCATACGGGGATCTCCCATTTGGTTCGACGGCCAGCTCGGATCCGGGATGACGGGGCAGATCCGGGACGGGACCGTCCCGGCGTCGAGGGCGAGAGGCGACGAGGAAGGAGGAGGCGGATCTGAGGACGGGCCAGCCGGATCTGGCCCGGTGCGGGGACGAGGATGCAGCGATGGGGCAGTGCAGTGGAGTTGTGGGGCGGAGCAGGCCGGTGGCGAGGTCGAGGACGGCGGGGTCACAATGAAGGGGAGGCGCGGGGCGGCGCTAGAGAAGGTGGGGGTGCGGCACTGGTCACCGGCGGGAGGAACAAGGGCGGCGCAGCCCTCCGGTGGCCGGCGGCGAGGTCGCCGGAGGCGCAGACGGACGGCGGCCCGGGGAGCCGGGTGGTGCGGGCAGCTTTTGACTGGGCCCGACGGACCACGGATGGGCTCGCGGTCCCGCACGGTGGAGGAGGACGACGGCGACAGGTGGCGGCATGTGGTTGGATGCGGGCGGCGGTGATGCTGAGGAGACGGCTTGCCATTGGTCGGAGCGACATGGAGGGGAGCGGCGGACACGTCCGACGGTGGACGGACATGTCCGGTGGCGCGGAGGAGGTGGGTTCTAGGGTTTGGACCCGAAATTTGGAAGGGGATCACATATTTATCAGTAGAGGGAGCTAGGAGAGTCCAAATGAGGTGCGGTTGTCGTCCACATGATCGTGATCCAACGACGGAGAACATGGAGGTGGTTTAGATGGGTTATTGGGTTGTTTTGGAGGGGTGTTGGGCTGCAACACAAAAGAGAGTTTTGCGGTTACCCGGTTAACCGTTGCTGCATCAAACGACCTCCAAATGGAACAAAATTTGACAGGCGGGCTACCGGTGATGTACCAAGGCCACTTGAAAAATCTCGGCCCATTCCGAGAACGTTTTTCTCCTGCTCACGATAAGAGACAAGAGGAGTGCGCCGGGTGCATGTGGGAGTGTCGGATTGCGAAACACACAATGGGGAAAATGCTCGGATGCATGAGACGAAAAAGAATGCAAATGAGATGCACATGATGGCATGCTATGAAATGCATGACATGAACAAAATGCAAAATGAAAGACAAAAACCCAACTACGAAGGGAATACCATATAACATAGCCAAAAATGGCAAGAGGCGGAGTTACAAATATGGAAAGTTACATCCAAGGTGTTACATGATACGTCTTCGCCCTATCTATAATTTTTGATTGTTTCATGCCAATATTATACAACTTTCACATATTTTTGGCAACTTTTTATATGATTTATTGGACTAACCTATTGATCCAGGGCCGAGTACCAATTCCTATTTTTTCATGTTTTTGTCTCGCATAAAATCCATATCAAACGAACTCCAAATGAATAAGATTTTACAGAGAATTATTTTGGATTATATGTGAATTTTGGGAGTTGGAATCACCGCAAACGGAGGCCCACACAGCCCACAAGACACCAGGGCGCGCCCTAGGCACCTGTAGCGTGGTGGTGGGTTGTGCCCTCCTCAAACGTCCGTTGGAGCTCGAGTTCAGGCACAAGGAAGCTTATATCCGAAAAAAAACGTGTTAAAATCTCAGCGCAATCGGAGTTATGGATCTCCCAGAATATAAGAAACGGTTTTCGGCCAGATCTGGGGAATGTGAAACAGAAGAGGGAGGAGAGGGAGATCCAATCTCGGAGGGGCTCCCGCCCCTCCGCCACCATGGAGATCATGGATCAGAGGGGGAACTCTCCTCCCATCTAAGGTGGAGGTCAAGGAATAAGAAGAAGGAGGGGGCTCTCTCCCCCTCTCTCCCGGTGGCGCCGGAGTGCCACTGGGGCTAGGATCATGACGGCGATCTACACCAACAATCTTGCTACCGTCAACCCCAACTCTCTCACCCTCTATGCAGCGATGTAACATCCTTCTCCCCGCTGTAATCTCTACTTAAACATTGTGCTCAACTCCATATATTATTCCCAATGATCTATCATTATCCTATGATGTTTGAATAGATCAATTTTTTCCTATGGGTTAATCGTGATCTTCGTTGGTATGATTATATATTTTATTTATTGTGCTGTCCTACAGTGCCCTCCGTCTCGTGCAAACATGAGGGCCCCCCACTTTAGGGTGTTGAAATACATTCATGATTCGCTTATGGTGGGTTGCGAGAGTGATAGAAGCTTAAACCCGAGTTGGTGGGTTGTTGCGTATGGGATAAAGAGGACTTGATACTTAATGCTATGGTTGGGTTTCATGACCTTAATGATATTTAGTAGTTGCAAATGGTTGCTAGGGGTCCAATCATAAGTGCATGATCCAAGTAGAGAAAGTATGTTATCTCATGCCTCTCCCTCATCTAGAATGGCAAAAATGATTACCAGTACTTTTTATAGATTGCCTAGGGACAAATGACTTTCTTGTTGACAAAAGATATCCACTTGTATTACCTTGCAATTTATTCGTAGTTTTATTATCTCAATGTACTCGTAGTTTTATTCTAGAAAAATAGTTTCATACTTGTTCTAGGTAAAGAAAATGTTAAAGTGTGCATAGAGTTGTATCGGTGGTTGATAGAACTTGAGTGAATATTTTTTCAACCTTTAGCTCCTCGTTGGGTTTCACACTCTTATTTATCGAAGAAGGCTACACACGATCGCCTATACTTGTGGGTTATCAAGACCTCTTTCTAGCGCCGTTGCCGGGGAGCAATAGCGTGGGGTGAATATTCTCGTGTGTGCTTGTTTGCTTTATCACCAAGTAGTTTTTATTTTCTGTTCTAACTTGTTCTCTATCTTTAGTTATGGATATGGAACATGAAACACCAAAAAAATGAGTGGTACTTGCTCCTCATGGAGATAGGGAACCTACTAAAACCCTCTATGCTCGTTTTGTGAAAAATATTATGCACTACTTTGATAATCCTGAGAAAACCACATTCAACTTGATAATGGGAGTAATGTTGGATCAACCTGAATACTTTAGGGATTATCGCCTGACACAAAAGGGAAACTTTTATGGGGTCAAATTTATATGTTGCATTGGTATGCTCGGGATTTATGCTTGAGATATGATTTTACTTGTTGCTCTAGGATGAATGCTTCACACCTTCCCTTTTCATCCAAATTTAATGATAATGAAACCTTGGCTTCTTATGCCAATGGTAGATATGATTATTATGATGTGGAAAGAATAGAAGAATTTGTTGCTTTTAAGGGTGCTTATGAAATTGAATATTTGTTTTCCAAGTATGAAGCTTTTGATGATGATGTTTATAGACCTGCAAATTTTCCATCCCTATATATTGATATGATAATTATAAATACAATTCCAATATTGATGCATTTATTGAGAAAGTTTCCGCTGTCCAAGAAGTGAGCTCATTGAATGAAAAAGATGATGAGGGGAGCGAAGAACAAGTGGAGGAAGAGCGGTTGATCACCTGTGCCCACCTTATAATGAGAGTAACTCTTCAACTCATACATTGTTTAATTTCACCTCGTTCTTACCGAAGGATGAATGCTATGATAATTGCTATGATCCGTTGATTTATTTGAAATATCCCTTTTTGATGAACTTGATGCTTGCTATGCTTGTGGCCATGATGCCAATATGAATTATGCTTATGGAGGTGAACTTGCTATAGTTCCTTATATTAAGAGTGCAATTATTGCTATTGCACCCACACATGATAGTCCTATTATCCTTTTCAATTCTCCAAACTACACTATATTTGAGAAGTTTGCACTTATTAAGGATTACATTGATGGGTTGCCTTTTAACATTGCACATGATAATTTTGATGAATGTAATATGCATGTGCTTTCTGATCCTACTTCCAACACGATAAAAATGCAAGAAAGTGCTTATGCTATGTATTGGCCTTTACTTGATGTGCATGAATTGTTCTTGTATGACATGCCGATGCATAGCAAGAGATTTAGACTTCGTCATTGCATGATATATGTTGCTTTGTGCTCACTACTAAATGACAAGTCATTGTTAATTAAAATTGGCTTTGATATACCTTGGGATCCGGGTGGATCCATTACTTGAGCACCTTATGCCTAGCTTAATGGCCTTAAAGAAAGCGCTGCCAGAGAGACAATCTGGATGTTTTAGAGAGTCATTTATTTCTATTGAGTGCTTTTATAAAGTTTAAAAACAAAAAAAATATAGAGAGGAACTTAAAACTTCACAAATAGAAAAGTGAAAGTGAGAAACACGAGCACCGTGGAAGCGGCAGCATGCCTTGAACTTTGTTCATGCCCTTGGAAACTTTGTGAATCTTCAATTGCAGAAACTTTTCAACAAAAATAATTATCCCCTTATACAATTGCATTGTATTATAAAAATAATGTTCCAAGATTTGCATTTAGGATGAGTAGATGGCTTGTTGGTATGTGTGGTGCAAAAATAGAAACTTTGGATGTAGTGCATGATTTTACATTTTTTACTTGAACATCAAAAGCTTCGGAAATTTTTTGCACAATCCTTATATGAATTGTTTTTATTTTGTCCTAAGTTTTCAGAATTTTTGGAGTAACTCAAGTATCGTGAATGTTTAGATTACTATAGATTGTCCTGTTTAAGACAAATTCAGTTTTTTGATGCATTGTTTTGCTTGTTTTGATGAAACTATCTATTCTATCGGTGGCATAAGCCATGGAAAAGTTATATTACAGTAGCTACAAGGCAAAAACAAAATATGAATTGCCTTGCAATAGTACTTAGAGTAGTGATTTGCTTTATTATACTAACGGATCTTACCGAGTTTTTGTTGACTTTTGTGTGGATGAAGTGATCAAAGATCGAGGAGGTCTGGATATGAGGAGAAGGAGGAGAGGCAAGAGCTCAAGCTTGGGGATGCCCAAGGCAGCCCAAGTAAATATTCAAGGAGACTCAAGCATCTAAGCTTGGGGATGCCCCAGAAGGCATCCCATCTTTCTTCAACAAGTATCGGTATGTTTTCGTTCTCATTTCATTCATGTGATATGTGTGAATCTTGGAGCGTCTTTTATGTTTATTTTTCAGTTTTATTTTGAGCACAATGCGGGTATGCGATAGTCCATGGTTGATTTATAGAATTCTCATTGCACTTAACTTATATATTTTGAGTGTGGCTTTATAGAATGCTTCATGTGCTTCACTTATATCATTTGAAGTTCGGATTGCATGTTTCTCTTCACATAGAAAACCGTTGTTTGTAGAATGCTCTATTGCTTCACTTATATTTATTGGAGCTTGGTCTTTTGTAGAAAGAATTAAACTCTCATGCTTCACTTATATCTATTTAGAGAGTCAACAGGAATTGGTCAATTGCATGGTTAGTCATAAAATCCTACATAAAACTTGTGGATCGCTGAATATGATATGTTTGATTCCTTGCAATAGTTTTGCGATATAGAGATGATAATATGTGGGAGGTACTAGTAAATGGTTGTGTTTAGTAGGAATATTGGTGTTAAGGTTTGTGATTCCCGAAGCATGCATGTATAGTCTCTCGTTATGCTATGAAGTTGGAGCATGATTTATTATTGATTGTCTTCCTTATGAGTGGCGGTCAGGGATGAGCGATGGTCTTCTCCTACAAATCTACCCCCTAGGGGCATGCATAGTAGTACTTTGCTTCGAGGGCTAATAAACTTTTGCAATAAGTATATTAGTTCTTTATGACTAATGTGAGTCCATGGATTATATGCACTCTTACCTTTCCGCAATTTGCTAGCCTCTACGGTACCATGCACTGCCCTTTCTCACATCGAGACATGGTGCAAACTTCGCAGGTGCATCCAAACCCCGTGATATGATACGCTCTATCACACATAAGCCTTATTATATCTTCCTCAAAACCGCCACCATACCTACCTATTATGGCTTTTCCATGGCCATTCTGAGATATATTGCCATGCAACTTCCACCGCCTCTGTTTGATGACTTGAGCATTCATTGTCATAATTCTTTGCATGATCATATAGCTGACATAGTAGTGGTGGCTCAGCCACCATTAATCATTTTCATACATGTTATGCTAGATCATTGCACATGCTGGTACATGCCAGAGGCATTCATATAGAGTCATAATTTATCATAGGTATCGAGTTGTAATTTTTATTTCTTTTGAGTTATAAGTAAATAGAAGTGTGATGATCATCATTATTCATTTTTAGAGAAGTGAACCAGTGAGGAAAGGATTATGGAGACTATGATTCCCCCACAAGTTGGGATGAGACTCCAGACTATGAGAGAAAAATATAAATAAAATATATATATAAGAAAAAAAATAAAGAAAAGAAAGAAAAGAAAGAAAGAAAAAATAAAAATAAAAAAATAAAAAGAGAGAAGGGACATTGTTAGTATCCTTTACCACACTTGTGCTTCAAAGTAGCACCATGTTTTTCATATGGAGAGTCCCCTATGTTGTCACTTTCATAAACTAATGGGAATTTTTTATTATAGGATTAGATGCACACCCATTTATTTTTGATATTGAGCTTTGATAAACTTATAGCTCTTAGTAAATTCGTTGCATGACAATCCCTACTCCTAGCATTGATATCGATTGATGGGCATCTCCATAGCCTGTTGGTTAGCCGCATCGATGCGAGACTTTCTTAATTTTTTGTCTTCTCTATATTTATCCCTATCATCATACTCTATTCCACCCATAGTGCGATATCCATGGCTTGCACTCATGTATTGCGTGAGGGTTGAAAAAGCTAAAGCCCCTGGCCCCTGGTGTGTGGTGGTGGGTTGTGCCCTCTTGAATGTCGGTTGGAGCTCTACTTCGGGGGCAAGGAAGCTTATATCCGGAAAAAATAGTGTTAAAATATCAACGCAATCGGAGTTATGGATCTCCCAGAATATAAGAAACAGTTTTCGGCTAGATATGGGGAACGCGAAACAGAAGAGGACGGAGAGGGAGATCCAATCTCGGAGGGTCTCCCACCCCTCCACCGCCTTAGAGACCATGTACCAGAGGGGGAACTCTCCTTGCATCTAGGGGGGAGGTCAAGGAAGAAGAAGAAGGAGGGGGCTCTCTCCCCCTCTCTCCCGGTGGCGCCGGAGTGCCGCTAGGGCTAGGATCATGACGACGATCTACATCAAAAATCTTGCTACCGTCAACACCAACTCTCTCCCCCTCTATGCAGTAGTGTAACACCCCTTCTTCCCACTGTAATTTGTAATTAAACATGGTGCTCAACTCCATATATTATTTCCCAATGATCTATGGTTATCCTATGATGTTTGAGTAGATCTGTTTTGTCCTATGGGTTAATCATGATCTTGGTTGGTATGATTGTATATTTTATTTATGGTTCTGTCCTACGTGCCCTCCGTCTTGCGCAATGTGAGGGTCGCCCGCTATAGGGTGTTGCAATACATTCATGATTCACTTGTGGTGGGTTGCGAGAGTGACAGAAGCTTAAACCCGAGTAGGTGGGTTCTTGCGTATGGGATAAACAGGACTTGATACTTAATTTATGGTTGGGTTTCACGACCTTAATGATCTTTAGTAGTTGCGAACGCTTGCTAGGGGTCCAATCATAAGTGCATATGATCCAAGTAGAGAAAGTATGTTAGCTCATGCCTCTCCCTCATGTAGAATTGCAAAAATGATTACCAGTACTTGTTATCGATTGCCTAGGGACAAATGACTTTCTTGTTGACAAAAGCTATCCACTTTTATTACCTTGAAATTTATTCATAGTTTTATTCTCGGAAAGTACTCGTAGTTTTATTCTAACAAAATAGTTTCATACTTGTTCTAGGTCAAGCGAACATTAAAGTGTGCGTAGAGTTGCATCTGTGGTCGATAGAACTTGAGGGAATATTTGTTCTACCTTTAGATCCTTGTTGGGTTCGACACTCTTATTTATTGAAGAAGGCTACAATTGATCCCTATAATTGTGGCTTGGGGAGGGCCACATTCACCTAACAAGCGAACTGCTTGAAGATGCGATGGGAGCCAGGGGACTGAGCGTCGCCCAGGATGCAAGCGATGGAATGAGGCTCTTGAAAGCCCCCAGCCCCATCATCTTGGTGGTGGTCTTTGTTCCTTCTTGGTGGCAGCGGCAGTGGCATTGCCCTGAGGGTGGTACTCGCGAGCATGCTCCCTCCATCTGCCCTCACGAAGCTGGCCTTGCCAGCGGTCCCCACGAGGCTAATCGCGCCAGTCCTGGCAGGGGTCGCGGTTGTCCCAGCATCCGCCATCTCAGCATCCTCCATGGACATAACCTCGGTCACTGCACTCGGGGCGACGACCGAGGCACCCGTCGCGGATGGCCCTGAGCCCTTGTGATGTAGGGTAGGCACCCTAGGGGCCGATCTTTCACGAAAGGAGCGGATCCCGCGAAGAACACGAAGAACACAAGGGGAAACACGAGGGGAAACAATCAAACCAACAAGATGTAGTCACACATATGCTAGATCCATGAACACAAAGGGAGATACATGATCCACGATCAACAAGGGATGATACAAGAGGTAACTGGTTCTTCTCCGTGAGGAGATCTTGAATCCACGAGTGGATCTTCCTGTGAGGGGTCTTGAATCCAAGAGGATCTTCTCTGAAGAGGGGTCGCGGTCTCTCTCGTGGAGTAGATCCGTATGGATGAGCGTAGCTCTATTTCTCGAATGAGCTATCACAATGCTCTCCTACAAAGGAGGTGGGGGTGGTCTATTTATAGTCTAAGCCACGAAGGGGTAAGTGGGAGAGAGATACAAGGCCAAAGGCCCGACTGCGCACAGGCAAGTACTAGACGACCAGTGGGTGTCGGACGTCTGGTGGCTCAGGACGGTCCGGACGTCCGGCACACGTCGGACGTCCGCTCATTCTTCTCGGGACAGGTGGCGCCAGACGTCCGGTCGGCGTCGGTCGTCCGGTCGCTGGGCTCGGTCTGCGACTGGTCGAGGGTGTGTCGGATGTCCGGTGGACGCCGGTCGTCCGGGTGCTGTAGAGTGTCGGATGTCTGGTGGCACGTCAGACGTCCAGCCGCTGTAGACTCCACAGCTCCATCTTCTTTCGTCGTCGCTTCCAAGCTTCCCTCGCGGATGGTGTAGTTGTACACTTGCGCTCGCACTCCTCCTCATCACATGTAGTGTTCTAAAAATACCTTTATGTATGCGAAGAGGATGCCGCATGTGTCACTTGCCAAATGGACTCTTGACATGGTGATGTCCATAGGATGCTCCGCATCATCTCCCCTCCCTTGGGAAAGATTTGACCTCGGATCAAAAACCAAATCACCATGGGAAAGAGATGGCTTCGCCGTGTAGAAGTGTACGTTCACCAAGTAGTCATCATCTTCAAGCTTGAAGTGGGCAGTCTCCAATGTCGCACCGTCTAGTGAGTCCTTCAAAATGAGCAAGGACAACAAACACTTGGAAAAATAAATGTGGTTAGTGTTAGTGCAAAACCAAGCATTCAAGAGGTGATTCACCAAACAAGTGTCGTCGTCATGCAAAGCATATGGTTTGACAAAGGATAGGGACATAGCATGTAAGCACATAAATTGAGCAGAAGCAAACATATCATGGGGACAAGCATGTAAATGTGAGGTAGTGATGCAAATATGTGTGACAAGAGAATAAGCATCTACCTCAAGGTTATAGCAAGCATGGGCAAAGTGCTCAATGAAAGGTCGATCATGTGTGAGGCAATGATAAGAAGCATTCACAACAACAAATAAAATGAAGTTTCTAAACACATGTGCCAAGTGCAAGACAATCCAAGCATAACGTGCATAGGGTGTAGTGAAGATAGTATGGCACTCAACACAATAGAAAGAGCAATTGTTCATCATGTGTGAGGCAATCAAGGAAAGCATGTAGCAATCAATGGGACATGGCATATGTGAAGAAATGATATTGTTGCAACCAAACATGTGATAGGACCATGTAATCCAAGAATTGGATGCAACACACAAGGCATATATATCATGATGCATGGAATCGTGAAAGTGAAAAGTCGAAGCAAGATCTCTAACATGTGTGCAATCAAGTAGTCCAAGATGAACAATAAGTCTCATGGTGCAAGCAACACAAGTAGTATGATCCTCAATATCCATGCTCAAGAAAGATGTCACCTTGAAGGCGTGTCCTTGTGCATTCTTCACAATGCCGAAGCACAAGCAAGTGCGATGTAGAATCGTCGTGGTAGTAGGTGGTTCACTCTCAAGAGCTTGAACGGTCAACTCACGTGAAGTGGAAGTCGAGACAAAGTCCAAGTATCCTACACATGCACACAAGAAAACAAAGAAGGTATGTGCATGGTAGATAAACACATCATCCATCATGATGGTTCTCCGCTCTTGCACATAACCATTAGTAGCACAAGTGCCTGAATAATATGATGCAATAATGGCTATATTCATGGCACTAGGTATATGGTGCAAAGAGGCAAGACAAGCATGCTTCACAAGAAATATGTCAAAATCTCCAAATATATGTGAGAATGCTATGGGGGCAATCTCATGAGGAAAATTAGAATCATTGTTGCACTCAATACATGGCAAATTGTCTAACATGAGAGAGGCAACACATGGAGATATATGACAAGAAGCAATAACAATCATGTCGTGCAAAGCATGCAGATGGTTGTCATCAACCGCATGAAGTGAGCAAATATGAATCATTGGTGATGCAACATAAGAAAGCATAGTAATCAAGTCGTGCAAGCTAGTTGTGCGAAGATGCAACATACTAGAGGAAATCATGTCAATCATGTCATGTGAGCAAATAATAGGCATAGGCAATGCACATGACATATCGCAAACACGAACACAAAGCAAGATCATAGTATCATCATAGGAATGGGACAAAAAGCAAACATGGCAATAACTAGCAATATCTCCACCAAGCATGAAAATACACATACAAGTATGAGAATAAATCATCATGCGTAATGCAAAGCATGGGTCACAAATTCATGGCAAAGGTATAGCAATGAGCATATCATGCAAAGTGAACATGGAAAGATGGACGTAGAATGTGTAATGGACAAGAACCCATAGCCAAGTGAGGACCATGTAGAAGAAATGCACGAACTCTTTGCGCAAAGAGAGCGGTGGGAAAGACACTCCATGGAATCTGAAGTCATCATTGCTCTCTAGAGATCGTTTTGTCAACTCGTGGGATTGTGAGGTTGACAAGAATTCATGGGTAACTACACAAAAGAGACACAAATGAAATAGATTGTGTGTGTGGTAAATGTACACATCATCCATCATGATGTGTATCTGCACGTGAGAGTTAGCACAAGATAAGCATCGCTCAAAGAAATTTGATGCATGGTATAAGAACATGTCATCCATCATGACAGAATAGTTATTATATATGACACGATGGGGATGCAAATTTAGCATACAAGTATATGGCACAACAATAGCATTTTCATTTATGGGGAGCATATTCTGCACACAAGTATTGGGACCATGCAATGAATGGGATGAATCAAAATCTCCTAAAATGTCTGAGGAAACTATGGGGGTCTCCTCATGAGCAATATCGGAAAAATCTTGTGGAGAAAATGGAGAACATCCAAAATAATGCATATCCGAGGCTAGGTGGTCATGGCATGGCATATGATATAAATAATGCAAAGGGAGCATATCAATATAATCACAAGAAAAACAAATGCCAATAACCATGAGCTTGTCATCTATGCCATATGTGCAAATTGAGTTTATTTGAATGGCATATGCATAGTCACTAAGATGAGATTGCAAATATGACATACGATTGATCTCATGCATAGCATATGACAAGTCAAGCAGATTGTCAAACATGATGTGACCGAGAGAATTAGCACAAGAAATACTATGTAACATGGCATCACACCTAATAGACTCCACATGGCAATCATCATACTCATCATGAATGGATAAATCATCGCATGGGGAAGTTGCACTAGCATGAAGCATGGTAATAGGTTGATAAACATCATGCAAGCAATCAATGTCAAGAATGTCCACTAGTGGGACTAGAGCATCACCTTCACCTATGTTACCTTGTTCATTCCACTCTAGTGGTGTAGGTGAGGTGGGAAAGACCAAATGGTGGGCATCTTCATCTTGATGGAACCATGTGGGTTGCATCATATTCCACCATGGCTATCATCTTGTCCAAAGGTAGGACGAAGTCATTGAGAATCGGTGCGTCATCATATATGGGACCTAGCACCAAATGAGAAGACACAATAGAGGTAGATGTCAAGTCGTTAGTGTTGAAAGTGGCCTCACATGACCTATCAACTATCTCACTCTCTCTATGTGGTTGTTCACTCACTCCCTCAAGGTAGGTGTACTCAATGTCACATATGGTGGAGTCACTCATCTCACTCAAGTGGTGGGGGTTGTGGCTCTCCTCACATGGGAATTGTGGTAACACATCATATATGGGGCTAGTGGTGAAGTCACTCTCACTCTCAATATGGTGGTAAAAGTCACTCAAGTCATCATACGTCGTCGTGGTCGAAGGGAAAATCCCATGCTCAACCATCTCATTGCCGTCGCTGTGGATGAAAGCCGAAGATGGCACATCATCACTCTTGCCTCCTAAGATGGAAGCATCATCCTTGCTCGTGACCATGTTGCATGCCTCCAAAGCATGTTCCTTGATTGGCTCCATAGTCGTAGTCGTCGCCACACCGTCTTGAAAAAGAGTCAAAGTAGACTCGACACCATCAATGCCACAAAGAGGGATGGTGATGAAGTCGAACTTGGGAGCATCGTCTTGGAGCTCGTCGGGCTTGGACATCTTGGTGGTACTATCCTCATGCTCGCCTTCTTGGAGCTTGGTCTTCAAGAAGTGTGCTTGGGGTGGAGAAGCCTTGGCCTTCATGAGTTCTTGTTCCGCCTTAAGAGCACCAATGTAGTAGTCGTCGAGGGACTTGTAGTTCGAGGAAGAGAGTCTTGGAGATGTTGTTGTGCAATCCCATCATGAAGTGGAACTTCATCGGAATGGGGCCGTCCACGTCGGCTTGTCGCAAGGCTTTCTTCATCTCCTTGAAGTACTCGTCGATGGACTTGGATCCTTGGGTGGTGTTCTCCAATTGGTGTAGAAGTTGTTCCATGTAGGTTGGAGGCATGAACTCGCACCACAAAGCTCTCTTCGTCTTGGGCCAACTCATGTTGTAGGTCTCCGAAGGTGTGTGAAGCCACCATCTGGACGCGTAGTCGTGGAAGTTCCTTGTGGCGCACTTCACTTCATCTTCGGGAGGAACTTGATGTAGCTTGAGGTAGTCGTCCATCAAAAGCTCACACTCGAAATACTCCTTGGGTTCTTGAGTCCCATAGAAAGGAATCATGTGGTCGATGTCGAGGTCGTAGTAGCTCGTGGAAGTCGCGGACTTGAGCTTGGAGAGCTTCTCTTGAGGTGCTTGTGGGCAAAGATGTTGCATGTCCGTGGGCGAAGATTCGTTGAAGTCGCTTGGCGAAGATGCCAAGGGAGATGGTGAAGTCGTTGAGCAGTTGTTGGTTTTGAGATCTTGAACTTCACATCCTTGTTGGTGAAGGTGTCGATGCCGATGTGATTTTGCCGGAGATGGTAGCTCGGAGGCTTGTGCTCTTGCGCGTCTTCTTGAAGATGAGGAAGACCGCTTGTAAGACTTGATGAGGGCTTTGATCTCCTCCATTTGAGCTTGCATCTTGGCATCGTTGGAGTTGTTCATGGCATCGAACTCGTCATTGTTGTTGTAGACCGAAGATGAAATGCCTTGCCTATCCATAACAAGACTCGAGCAAATATGAGTTGGAGAAAGAGAAGAACTATACCAAATGTACCTTGACCAATGTTGAAGATGGATCAATGATCACCCAATGATGTAACAAGGAAATAGCACAATTGCTACCGATCTTGTCAATTCTCACACCTACACAAGTAAGGCTTATGGTGGGGCTCAGTGAGGATAGTGGCACAAAAATTTAATGCAAAATGTTAGCAAGAGTCAATAAAGTTGAAAGAGATTCACAAATTTTCAAGTGAAACAAGTAGACTAATAGCAATATGTGGTACATGGAAACACACACACGGATAGATAAATGGGGTCGTGCAACCAAGGAATGAGCTCAAAATGTGGAATCCACGGAAAAAGCTCGTGTTGCACAACTCATGAGAGACGCTAGCACGATTGCTTTATAGGCGGATACGACACTTGTGCACAACCTATGATATGCAAAATCTATGTATGATGTTCCGGTGGTACGATCCAAGATGATCGGATATGACAATCTTATAAGCAATGTGGTATGATGCTAAGGCTATTGCTTTCAAGCTTCTTTGCTCTTTCTCTTTT
Source organism: Triticum aestivum (assembly GCF_018294505.1). Taxonomy (NCBI): domain Eukaryota; kingdom Viridiplantae; phylum Streptophyta; class Magnoliopsida; order Poales; family Poaceae; genus Triticum; species Triticum aestivum. Next base: position 359,454,002 of record NC_057803.1, read on the forward strand.
GCTTAAAAGCTTTATTCTCTTTTTTTGTATATGGCCACAATGCGAAATGCACAAACCAAGATAGCAATTGGGTATATACGGGAACAAACTTAAGGCACACGAGATGATATGATACCAAGATGATACCGATATGGTATGGTGTGTATGCAATGGGAGGTGTAGATCACTAATGTGCACAAGTAACGTTGCCGGCAATACTCAAATGGCTAGTCACGATAGGCAAGTGATGCAAAATGGACTAGGGGTTATCAATGCAAAGGCAAGGGAATATACAATGGAGGGATACCACGATACCAAGATGATATGGAGGTTACCGTCCGAGGCGATGATGAGTGGCGGTGATCTTGATGGAGATACCAAGATGATGGAGACTCGTCCCTATGTAGCCGAAACACCTTAGGAAACGGAAAAACCGCGAACTCAAAATATCAAATGTCAAACGGTGGTAGAGGGAATGCGGTGGTGGTTGCGGAAGCTCAATGGGATTGCGAAAATGGAGGGTAGAGTGGTGGACTATACACGGTGTCGGAGTTGGAAGCATGGTCCCTAAGTAGCCGAAACACCTTAGGAGACACAACTCACAACACAAACAAAATTGGGTTAATTGGAGGTGGTGGAAATGTATGGTTGGCTATGCGGAAGTGGTGGTGGTGGTTTATGAAGAAGCAACCATCCCTAAGTATCCTAGACACCTTAGGAGACTCAAATCACTCCTCAAGCAACCACTAATGCAATGGGGAACAAAATTGGTTAGGTTGCGGAAGTCGGTGGTGGCGTAGGAGATGATGTGGTGGAAGCCCTAGGTAAAGATGCCAAAATTCACAAAATTCGATGGAGTCAAAAGATGTTGGTGGTATTTTTGTGGTAAGGGGGATGTCAATAGCTTCAAAACGAGCTAAATAACGTCAAAATCGGAGTTCGGATGAATTAGTTCTGGCCGAAACAAGAATTAGTCGATGTCAGTTTTTTCAGGTTACGGACGTCCGTAAAAGGACGGATGTCCGGTCGGGTCAGAAATCCGTAAATTTTGCTCGGGTTAGGGGTCCCGGATGTCCGGAAAACATCGGACATCCGGTGCTTCCTGGGGCTCCGGGCGTCCATAAAAGGTCGGTAGTCCGGTTGGTCGGGGTCAACGCGAGATGCGAGATCCGGGGCACAATTTTGGGCGGAAAATGGAGATTTTGGGCTCAAAATTGAGGAGATTTCGTGGATGAAAGATGGGGAAACTTGGGGAGATGCTAGATCCACTTGAAACCAAGCAAATCCATGGATCAAATCCAATAAAATTTCGTCAAACCAACAAATCACAAAAAAATTGGGGCTATTTTTGGTGGGGATTTTTGAAATTGGGGAAAGAACACAACAAAATTAGGCTAGAAAACAACGAGGGGAGGTTCCGAAATCGTGATCAACGTGGCTCATGATACCAAGATGATGTAGGGTAGGAACCCTAGGGGTCGATCTTTCACGAAAGGAGCGGATGCCACGAAGAACACTAAGAACACGAGGGGAATCACGAGGGGAAACATGAGAGAAACACTCAAACCAACAAGATGTAGTCACACATATGCTAGATCCATGAACACAAAGGGAGATACATGATCCACGATCAACAGGGGATGATACAAGACGTAACCGGTTCTTCTCTGTGAGGAGGTCTTCAATCCACGAGGGGATCTTCCCGTGAGGGGTCTTGAATCCAAGAGGATCTTCTCCGAAGAGGGGCCACAGTCTCTCTCGTGGAGTAGATCCATATGGATGAGCGTAGATCTATCTCTCAAATGAGCTATCACAATGCTCCCCTAGAAAGGAGGTGGGAGTGGTCTATTTATAGTCTAAGCCACGAAGGGGTCAGTGGGAGAGAGATACAAGGCCAAAGGCCCGGCTGCGGACAGGCAGGTACCGGACAACCGATGGGGGTCGGACGTCCGGTGGCTTAGGACGGTCTGGACGTCTGACGCGCGTCGGGCGTCCCCTGATTCTTCTTGGGACAGGTGGCGCCGGACGTCCGGTCGGCGTCGGTCGTCCGGTCGCTGGGCTCGGTCTGCGGCTGGTCGAGGGTGTGTCGGACATCCAATGGACGCCGGTCGTCTGGGTCCTGTAGAGTGTCATACGTCCGGTGGCACGTCATACATCTGGCCGGTGTAGACTCCGCAGCTTGGTCTTCTTCCGTCGTCGCTTCCATGCTTCCCTCGCGGATGGTGTAGTTGTACACTTGCGCTCGCACTCCTCGTCGTCGTTCGGTGTTGCGACAATACCTTTATTATGCGAAGAGGATGTTGCACATGTCACTTGCCAAACAGACTCTTGACATGGTGATGTCCATAGGATGATCCGCATCATCTTGGCAGTCATTGGTGTTGTAGCTGTGCATGTTGTGGAAGACGCAGAACAGGCGGCTGCCCTTCGATGACACCAGGTGGTCACAGCCGCGCTTCATCTGATGTTCGGCTGTGAGCACCGCTGGACCCTTGCGCTTCTGGGTTGGCCTCCAGAAGCTCGAGGAGGGAGAGGCATCCTTCCTCAGCTCTTGCGCACTTGGTTGCCATGCTGAACATCTCCAGAGCCGAGCACAGGTCTTCATGTATGGCGAGCTTTTTCTTCATCTTGACATCCTGGACGCCATCCATGTACGCTGAAATGATGGCCTCGTCCGACACCTTGGGAATCTTGAGGTGAACGTTGGTGAAGCATTGGGTGTATTTGTGCAACGTCTCCCCTGGATGCTGCTTGATGTGCCGCAGGTCACCCACAGCAGGTGCGCAGTCGCGAGTGCCCTGGAAGTTGGCGATGAAGCGCTCTCACATCACATCCCAGGAGGAGATCGATCTTGCAGGGAGGTAGGAGCCATGAGCGCGTACCATCCTTTAGGGCCATGGGAAACCAGTTCGCCATGACCTTCTCGTCACCGTTAGCTCCCTCGATGCTCAACTCATAGAGATGCAGGAACTTGTTAGGGTCGGGGGTGCCATTCTAGCGTGGAGGCAGGTCTGGCTTGAACTTCCCTGGCCAGACGACACAGCGCAGCTCCGGGGTGAACGCGCGGCAGCCTGCTGTGGAAGTGGATCCTGATCTTGGCGCTCGTGCACCACGGCCTTGGGTGGCACGCGGTCTTGATGTGGTGGTGCTGGGAGCGCGCGCGCCTCTCCTTACGGCCGTTGTACCACCTGGCAGCTTTCCTCGTCGTGCACCGACACCCTGCGCGGCGGGTAACGTCATGGAGCGTCACTCCTTGGCTCGGGGATGGCATCTTGCCTCGGAGGTGAAGGAGGCGCACAATGAGCCACGTCGCTCGCAAGAGGTGGCGGTGGATGTAGCGAATGGGACGGTGCAGGGGCTCTCCCCATGGCACTGACGAGCTCGGCGATGCGGTGCAGTTAGTCCTCGTAGAGATCATCGGCCGAGCGATAGCGTAGGAGCTCATGTGCCATGAGCAACGCAGCCCGCGTGTTCGCCGGCCCTCGGTTGGCATGAGACGATAAAGAGGCCACTAGAGTCAGCGACGGAGTGGCGGTGCGCCCATCACGCCGCATAGAAGGCTGCAGTGACGAAGACTGCTACTCATGGGCCGCGGGGCGGGTGGCAGCTTTGGCCACAGGCGATGGGGAACAACAGTGAGCGTTGTCACCTGCAGGCACTGTCTGGGCGACGCCGGCGGCAAGGGCGGTCTGGCGCTTAGCACGAACTCGACGAGCGTCAGCCATGGGAATGGTGGAACGGTCGCAAATCAACGGGAGGAAGAGAGGCTCCGACGCACCCCTACCTGGTGCGCCAAATGTCGGATTCAGGGCTTCGCAGACCCTAGATAGATTTGAACTCTGGGGTACGTGCGAAGAACTCAACCTCCCCAGTCTGCCAACTCGTCGATCTCATGGCCTAGCTCGATGAACTGGAAGGAAATGGAACAAGGCAATTTACACAGGTTCGGGCCACCTTGTGGTGTAAAACGCTACTCCTGCTTTATGGTGGATTAGCCTCGAGGTGGGCTGAGGATGAACTAGTATAGTGGAAGAACAACCTCAGGAGGTGTGTTCTTGGGCTTGTGTGAGCTGGTGAGGGTGCGGATGGTCTGAATGATCCGTCCCGTCTATGGTGGTGGCTAGGCTACACTTATAGTGGCCTTGGTCGTCTTCCCCCAAAACGAAGGCGGGAAGGGGATCCCACAACGGCCAAATTCGAAGGGAGACAACTAGTACATCTTATCCTGACGAAGGTGATATGTGCCTGCAAAGCTTCTGGTCGTGATGCCGCGGTGAGCTCGGCGATGACCTCCGCCCTGCCATCTTCGCGGTCTTGGTCTTCTGGCACGGAAGTGGAAACCTTTGGTTGATTCATCGGGACTCTACGCCTGCACTTGCCTTTTTAGATCCAAAGAGGAAACCTGCTATGTTGCGCCCGCTGGTGCCCGCCTAGCCTTAGTCGTTATGACTTGCATCATCTGAACCTCACGAGGTGAGGGCTTGCATAGAAATCGCCGCCCCTCAGGAGCCAGCCTAAGGAGGCCACTCCTTTTGGGATTCTTGGCGTCGTCCGCCTTGTGAGGCTTGCCCCTCACGAGGGTCTCATGTTGTTTGTGCTGAAGGTGGGCTGTACCAGGCCGTCGATGGAGCCACGCGATGGGCCGCAGGCAGGCAAGTCTGGGTACCCCGGTTTCCAGAACGCCAACACACTCCTTCATTTGTGAGGCATACTGTTCTTGTCAAGCTTACACAGGAAGATGGCGTGGCATGCCTCCACAAACAAGTTTATGAGTGGCAAGGCTATAAGGTTATCTTTAGGAAGGTTCACAGGATTGAGTTGCTGCCGGATGTCCTCGATGATGTTCATGGCAAGGTTGGTCTTGTGTCCATCCCAAATTATATCGAGGCATGAAATAGTTGCCCCAGCTAGTGTTTAAAAGTAGTTTGGATTGTGTCTAGTTATCCGAACCTTGCCTATTATCGAGCCCTCTCGGGCTAGTACTCTCTTTCAATCCGTCTATGGGAACTATTTCTACTTTTGTGTGCCCGTGAATCATGGGAAAACCATTCTAATTGTTGCCGAAACAGATGTGTCCTCACCAGTTTTTTCATGTAATATGGCATGGTAAGACATAAGTTGTCACGTTTTATCATATGAGCAGTGTGTGTTTGATGAAATAGAGTACTTGTTTGAGAACTATGCACTGATGTATACATATGGTATGTAAGGCTGGTTAATTACTTGCAAACACTATTGGTGCTACCCCACTTGTAAGCAGTTGTGCAAGACATGACACATTGGGTCAGCTTGCTTCAACACTAGAAAAGTCGGCTATCGACCAACCAACAATCAATAATCTGTTGTCTGACATATAAGCAACTACTATCTTGTTACAGTGGTTCATGCAGTTAACTAAGGCCACAATGTAAATTCCGAACATTCACACGCTATTCCAGCGTTCATGTGGAACATTGACATTAAACTCGGCTTCATAAAATACTTGAAAAGCACAAGTTAAGCAATTTTATACATCTCAATGATTCATAGAACATAACAAACATTTACTAGTTCACAACAAAAGACAAAGTTGTGAGAAGGTTTACAAATTAGGAAAAATCAAGCAAGGCTTTTCTGAGCAAAGGGCCTCCCTAGGTAGGCTTTAATTTCCTAGAGTTCACAATGAATTTTCTTGTTACGACCATCCAGGGTTAGGTTCTCTCATTCTAGAATAACCAATTATAATTGTGTTCTCAGTTGGAAAGCTGAACTGAACCATGTAGTGTACTGACCATCTAAACTTCTTGTTTAGTTCCACTAAATTTAAGCACCGCTATTTGCAGAAATAAGCAGACCACAATGCCTCTTGTCTGCACACCTGTCCTAAAAACCTCCATGCAGCCCTGCCAGCTAGCCCTCTATCCATCCATGAATTGGGAGAAAGTGCATTCCCGACTAGGATGTAGTTACTTTCGCTCGTCCCTGTAGTGCAATTAGGATGTAAAACGTACGAATTAGCTTCTTTTAGATTGCGTTGGTCATTCTGCCCAGTTACTACCAATGTAGGAATACCTGGAACATGGGAGGTTAGACCACGGCATCTAGGAATAGCCATCTCATTTTGTGCAGTTCTACTAAAACTGAGGTGTGTACTTCTGATTGCACAGATTGAAACGTTATGGAGACAAACATCCCTGTTTGTGCAAATATAAAATACAGTTATTTAAACAGTGATAGTTATTTGTAGTGGCATATGATTAACAGCAGCATCTATTGTGCTATAATTGGTACAACATTAACAGTATGAGAGTGCCATTAAGTAAGAAGGAGCATCACATGACATCAACACTGCCACTAGATTAACATGCAAAACAATAGCATTAGTATTACTATCATGAGAGTAGCACATGGTCAATAAATGTGTAATCAAATTTATGTAGTTCCACTGGGATGAAGCAATGTTAGCGATGTGAGATTTAAGTGTAACTACAAAAACACAATTCATGGGAAATAAAGCAAGACAGAAGCACTTCATAAAATGGTGGTGTCATTGCTTCAATTTATCAACGGCACTAGACCATTACTTAATAGTGATATTAGGTGGCATTGCTTCAATTTATCGACACCATTACTTAATAGTGACATTAGGTGGCATTGCTTAATGCTTCATGTGATTTTACATTAATGGTAGCGAGGTGGGCGTAGGGACAGCAGGGGCATAAAGTGGTGAGGCACATGTCTGTATTTGTCCCATTTTTTATCTCCTCAGTAACATTTTCCTATGTGAGCACAGGAAATCTAGACTAGCTCGTTCTCATTTGCATTGTCCCACCAACACCCATCACTTTCTTTCCTTTTTCGACCAATAGACATGTCCACTTCCCCCACCCTTCGCCATCCACCCCGCTTTCTTCGCCTTTTCAACCAAGAGACCGGTTGGGTAGCCAGTATCTACTAACTTCCCCGGTTTCCTCTTACAACTAAGTCCTACATTCTTGGTACAACTTTCCCACTTTCTTCCCTATTTGAACCAACTCTTAGATTCGATTGTATTAACTAGCTTTACCTCTAATAATAGTAAAAGTCTAGGTGGCTTTGGAACAACCGACAGAAGTAGAAAAAGATCCATACGCAGCCACGTGGGGAGTTGGGGCAGTAGAGCAAGGCAGGATTCTCAAGAATATATACCTGACGGTCGTCAAGATGTGGAAAATATGGCGTCGGGAGGCCACATCTTGGCCACAATACCACAGGGAGGAAGAAGGGGTCGGAGGCCCTCCCGAGCCGGCACTGTTTCGGGGAGAACGGCACGGTCGCCGATCGGGATGCGTGGGCAGCTGTTTCTCTCCTACCTTGCCGCCGATGACCACGTGAGCAATGCACCTACACCCCTGCCCCGGCCTAGGTGGTCCGGCTGGATTTGTGACCAGCCGTGAGGAGAGAGACAGAGAGAGAGTGTCCACCTATGTCTTGCTTAGATCTGGAGAGCATGAGAGAGTGAAAGAGAGGAACCCTAGTAAAGCAAGTGTCGAGGCCCTGCTTATATATAGTGGAGTGATTTTGTTGTAGCAACCGTTATTAAATTGAATATGCGCAAACCACTATTTTCATTTGAAGTTCAAGTAAAAATAAAACTCGATCAATAAAGTGCCATAGCTTCCAGCTCGCACTATCAAATCATCGCGTCCAGGATGCACTATATACTGTAGCATTCATGTGCGGTCCCCGACCCTCCATCAAGTTGAAAACTAGACTAGTCAAAATGTCAATTGGGATGCCTCTTTGTAAACAAATGCGCTCCTAGCTTCAAAAAAACGTTCTCTTTGTGAGAGTACAATATACTATGCCCAAAGAACGTTCACCACAAGAGTAATAGTATAAGTGTGTGATGTGTAAGTCAAATTTAAGGTGCGCGACGTCTTTTATTTTTTTAGAATTTCTGAGGGTAGGGTGTGAAGAGCACATATGTGTGTGACGTCTACCTACAGATAGACGATGAGTGCGGGAGGACTTGGGAGAGTCGTGACTCGTGATGGGCATGTGTGCGTGTGAGCGATGGGGCACGTATCAATGCAATGCATGTGTCCGTAAATCATATCTGACAAACGTTCGCCACAAGACGTTTCCTAACAAACACTGTAAGAACCGTTAGATCAGCATCCGACAGTGTCAGTTTTGCGATGGCATTTAACAAAACAGCCACTCCTCCGACACACGAATCTTCCACGTGAGTGTTAGCAACTGATGTATGCTCCTCCCTCCATTCCAAAATTTGTGCATATAGCTTTATTGAAAATTCGAACCTCGCAAACTTTTACCAATTTTTCATATACCAAAATGCACATATAGAATACCTAGTATATATCATTTCATTCATCTTTGAGAGGTAACTCTAAAGATGGGGGAGGAGCGTACAAAGAAAGATCGTCATATCACCTGCAGCAATTTCAACCATCCATTGGTGTGGAGGAATATCATCGGAACTCTATATGATATGATTTTTATAATATTTTTTCCTTTAGAGCCAGTTGGTTCACCGGAATAGATTCATATATTCCACATTTCAAAGGAAAATAAACATGATATCATTTTTATAGCTTTAGAGCCATTTGGTTCAGATAAATGGATTCCTGTACTCCCACAATTTCAAAGGAAAACAAACATTAGCATATATTCAATAGAAAATTTCCTATGATGTGAACCAAATGACATCTCTTTTCTAATCCCTCCTCATAGGAATAGAGATAGATGTCATCTCTAGATTCAATAGAAAAGTTCCTATGATGTGAACCAAATGACATCTCTTTTCCAATCCCTACTCATAGGAATTGAGATACATGTCATATCTTTCCCTAAAATTTCATATATTCATCTTCTATTCCTAAATAGTTAGTACAACCCACTAGTAGCTTTTTTTCCTGGACATGCAACTATGGCACAAAAACGTGTCATGCATGCAAGTCATAAATCACATTGTTTTTGTACTCTATGCATGCAAGCACTACATCATCAATTCGTGCATGTTAATTATAAGGTATTTCTTGCATTAGATTTTGTACTGACAATGTATGTGTTGGTCACGTGCACACATATGTAGTTTGCATTCACATTTTTTAGAAATGTCATTCTTTTAACTGCAATTCATTTTTCTCTTTCTATCACATATGTAGGCCACCCAGCCGACATGGATGCCGGATAACTACTCTCCTTAAGCCATTGTAAGAGTGGATAAAATGGTGAAGGAGGAGATAGGGGAGCGGCAGAGGTGTGCGATTCTTGGCTGGTGTCTGGCCTTGTTTAATAGGAGATTAAATAGATGGTGGATGGGAGGAGCTCGGCCGGTGTTGCATTAAATGCCGGTCCGGTCATGAATAGATGTGTGTCCCGACTGGGTTTCTCGGCTTCCACACGGGTTTCATGGATGTGTTTGAATGCGGCAAGGATACGTGTTCAGCTGGGTGTGCAGCGAGTGGTGCCTCGACTCTGACGTACGACACCGCGCCATTCTTCCATTGACGTGTGGGCTCGTTGGGTACCTGACCTACATGTGAGTAACCCAACGTAGGCAGCACATGACATCGGATCTTTTAGTGGGCCAGGGCGGTGGGAAGCTGGCATTTCATAAAGCTGGCATGTAAGTTGATAAGCCTACTATATAATGTAAGAGAATTTTAATTTTTTCATATATACGTTGGTAGCCCGTTTGATACGTTGTGATTCATAAAGACCGTTGCAAACATCAATGCTCTGCTTATCACAGATATGATTGATTAATACCCGTAACAATCCGTGTCCATAACAAAGGGTGCATGCACGTATAGGTTGAGGGTGTATCTTGCATCGTGTGATGTGTGCATATAGGTGTGCGACTGCTGCGTGCGTGCATGTGTTCGTTTCAGTGTTGCATGCATGTGTGCGTGTGTTCATGAGTGCATGTGTACGTGTTAGTGTTGCACGCCTTCATGCGTGCGTGTATTCGTGCGAGTGTTGCATGCGTGCATGTGTACGTGTGAGTATTGCATGAATGCATGCGGGCGTTGCGAGCGTGTTTTGTGCACATGTGTGATGTGTTTGTATTCACCACAGTGGCTCGTGCGTGCGTGCAATTAAAACGGCCGGCTCAGCATGTCATCACAAGGCGACCTTGTCTGCTGTGGTTAGGCCGCGCAGGCTACCAACCAGAGGTCTCATGACTTCGAATCCCCACCGACCACTAATTTCTTACCATTTCTATCTTCCATATAGACGCTGACGGGTGGGCCGTACGATAATGTGCGTTGGTGAATGTGGACCATTTGACTGGTCAATTGATCATGTCATCAACAAATTACGGAGCTGTATGGTGAGCCAGTGACCGTATGATCACCATAAAATGTATTTTATTAACACAGTACAGACTGAAGCGACCATTGCTTTCTTTCATATACGCGCTGACAGGTGGGCCCCACAGTTATGTGCGTTGATGGTGCAACACTAGTTGTGCCACATGGAACATTTGACTGGTGAATTGATCATGTCATCAACAAATTACGGAGTTGTACGGGTGAGCCCGTGACCGTATAATCACTACATGTATTTTTAACACAGTACAGACGCAAGCTCTCATATATATGCGCAAACACTCACCACTATAAGCGCACACACGCACACCCTACCCCTATGAGCACCTTCGAGAGAGTCAACCAACATATGATCTTGAGATTTTATGAAGTCACCATGGGTGCCTCGTAGTCGAGGGGAACGTCTCCTCACACTAAACGCATTTCACCGGAAAATAGTGAAATTAATCGAGGATAGCACGAGCACTTTAACCTTGGTGCGTTGGGGAACGTCTCCTCACACTAAACGCACATCACCGGAATACATGTTGCTTAGCACCAAAAAATGTATATGGTGACCGTGATGGGGTTATTCTGAAGTCTAGTGACCATACCGTGCTTTCTCTTCAAATACAATGACCGTAAGTGTCATTGAGAAAATACGGAGCACACGTCAAATACAATGTCTGCCAGTGTCATCAACAAAATATGGAGATGTATCGTGAGCTAGATACCATATGATCACCACAAGAATGTATACGGTGCTGTAATGAGCATATTCTGAAGTCCAGTGACTGTGTAGTGCTTTCCCTTGAAATACAGCAACTGTCATGCATGAATGTCTCAGGGGCATACTTTTAGAGGGCCGAGAGATAGCTTGTGTGCATACATGAAAGTGGTGTAGAGAGAGGGGGTGTCCGGTGGAGACAAAGAGAGATATGCCCTTCGTTTCTCTTTCCCGTGACTAATATTTTAAGAGAAAGTATAAACATTCACAATGCAGAACAAATATTATTGGATGCACCATGCAATTAACTTTCATGTATAACTTTGTAATATTGTATATGCTTATTTTCTTAGTGGCCGATTCTGTGTGGGGCGTGGTGGGCATATCATTTCTAGTTGTGGTGGGTCAACGTGAGGACTCATGGGTCGGTTCCATTCTGCACCACATAGGTTGGACCGAGACGCGTTATACAAAGACCCATGTGGAGGACTCGGCGTACAAGACGAAGCTACCAGAGTCGTGGAGGACTCTATCCCCACTGTTGATAAGCTGACTATATATGATTTGTACTAGGCCCCCATTATGATATATAAGCCCAGGGGCTAGTTCGTCGATAGTATACACACACGCACAATGCCTAGTATTCACATGTACTTTGTACACACCCCTGTCACAAATATACAGTACCAAGAGTAGGCTTTTTCCTCAACTGCTAGGGCCTGGACTTGGGTTAAACTTTGCCTCGTATTACCATCCAGCCTAACAGTCAGGAATACCTGCTGAATGATCTGATGGAAACATATCTGCCAATTACGAAGAGAGAGGTGTGTGGGGGGCGGTGTGTGCGAGAGAGGCCTAAAGATAATGTGCATGAGGGAGACACGTAGGCGCATATATGTGCCTATAGAGGGCTAGTAGAGACTGTGCATGTGTATATATGCATGTGAGAGAAATAGTGTTTTCCAACTGAGATTAGTGAAAAGAGTGGTACTTACTAGTAAGAAAGAGAGAGGGAGATTTATAGAGAGTGTGTGCGTGAGACACCCCGAGAGAGAGTGTGAGTATATGTGAGAGAGAAATGTCGATGTATATAAAGTGTGTGCACTTATGCGTCAGATAGAGAGAGATATATCGCATGTGTTAGAATGGGCCGAGGCACAGTGCATCTACATGTAAAAGGAGATTCTACACATTAAATTAAAATATAAATGGCATTATTATTTTTGGATGAGATCATGAATTTTGCAATTTGCGTATGAACGAACATCAGTCTATCAGACTCCCACACTCTATTGAATTCGAGCATGTGCATAGGTCTATTTCATATTATCGATCCATAGAGTGAGAGTGGTTTGAAATCCAGATAATGCATTGCTTTTGCTATTCATAACAAGTGCACTCCACGCTGTTAGTGTCAAGCACTTTATACATTTGTCACTTACATGGATACATTCCAAATTGCTAGCTATGAAATAGAATACATGTTGAATTCAACATAAAGTGGGTTTTGAAGATTCGAATTCATAGGAAGTGCATTCATCTATTTGAATCTGAGATAATTGCACTTGTAAATAAGATCTAAAGGGGGCATCAATCTTTTTTGTGCGTTTGAACATGCTATATATTCACACGCATGTCTAACTATTTTTTGCAACCAATGAGATTATATCTAGAACCATGCATGAATTGAGGTAAGTTGCATATTTTTAATATATACTCATGTACAATGTATATTCAAATGTACACCGTCCATTCCAAAATAATAGTAGTTTTAGGATTTTTAAGAGTCAAGATTTGTGAAGCTTGACAAATCCTGAAAGTTCAATTCAAGAGAATGATAAACGTTAATGCTTCGGCTCCCAAATATTGAACAAATCGCCAAATAAGCCTCTGGTCACCCGAAACCGCACGAGAATAATGTTTGGTGGTAGGAAATTACTGTCCTGACTCTGACCCGTGTAGCCTATCGGTCCGATGTCCAAAGGTCTAGACCGAGGTAGGTTTGTAACTTCACCAAGACGCCAGTCTCAACCGCCTCCAAGAAGCATTCATACGTCGTGGGTGCCTAAACACCCATGCGCTCGGCCTAAATCTATCCAGCCCACCATTTGGGACACTGAGATTAATGTCCTACCCCGACCGGCAACATCTCCGAAATTTTAGATGGGGGCAAAGTTTGTAACTTTCCCCAAATTTCGAACAAGCGTGCCCCAAACCGAAAACATTGTTCCCCCTTAGTCCCCCTCCCTCCGTTTCCCCATTCATACTCAATGGGCTCCAAAATGCCATCTCCACCAGCCACAAAAATGGCCCAGCCTCCTCCATCCTCCACCCCATCATGCCTAATCCACCGCCGCCCTCCTCTATCAGGTTGGAGCCGGTACCCCAACATCATCATGCAACACAACCACAACTGCAATGCCTTGAAGGACTTAGCAGCTGAAGCCAAGGCAGAGTTGTCTCCATGATGCCAACACCAACGTGCGTCATACCAGAACCACTTCAAACACGCTGTCATGCGCCTCACCGCTGCTGCTCCACTGTCGCAACCATCCACCACACTAGAGTTGTTCCCTCTACGCCATCGTTTGCCGCCTCGGATCTGGTTCCCCTCCGCCGATAGACGGCCACCGCACCACACTCAACAATTTGGCCTTGGGTTCATCCACGGCTCCATCGTCCTCGACAACTTCTCGTTTCTAGCGAACCACAAGAAGGTCGTTTGAAAAATAGAAGGAGGACACATCACTACCAGCAGAAAGAGGTACTCCTCTTCCCTTATTTGTGCAAATCTTATGTCTATGCTCACACCGTATTCATCCCATGAAAGAAACTAGTTGAGCACTTCTTACTACACCTTATTTGTGATACTAAATGCACAAGGTTTCCTCCCATTTACTATTTCGCCTTAGCTCGAGGTCAGTCGCCCGCCTGGATTTCAATTCAGGGTCAGTTGATTCACAATTAAAAGAAGCAGCAGCCGCTTAGGTGCGCGGAGCAACTAGTCCGCCTGTTCGTCGGGGAAGCGGTGCATCAGTGTCTATCATAGGGGTGTTGGGTGCAGGAGCTGCTTGTGCCCGATTTGGAGGTCGGCGGGGCTTGAAGTGATGGCCGAGGGCGGTGCCAAGCATGGCGGTGCGGTGAGGTCAAGGGGAGGGAGGCAGGGAACTGGGCTTGTGGTCCCTAGCATTTCAAGGAAGATTGTCAACACTGACTGGCTAGAGGTAGATGATGGAGATCTGCCTGTTCTTTGTACATCGGCTGGTGCAGAAAAAATGGATTGACCTATTTGTTTCCAGCCGATTGTTATTTTCATAGGTCCACACCTTGTGGTGTGCTGGAGGAGCATCTGCATTTTCCAACCTTCCCTGTGCTCATATTTCAAAATCCTAGAATCTAGTAATTTGGTGTGCCATGCATGTTATAGAGATATCATATGTTTCGCCTCATTTATTTATCACCCACCTGTTATCTACTACTTTTACACTTCACTACTTGTGCAGACACTTCACCCATACTCACACTATTTTTTATGCATGGGTATTTCAGACTCTGATGCAGTGTTGATGAATACACAAAAGAAAAGACAGAAGTGTCTCCAGTGTAATTCGAAGATAAGCACTAAGCTTTTCAGCGTTCTAAAGGGTGTAATGTCAGCAGATGGAGACAATAAATGTAGCTCTGCAGTTGATGATCTCAATTACCACACAAACAATTCCAGGTGCTTGCTTTAACTTCGCACTGTCAAATGTCGTTGCATGTTGCATTTGGTTGTTGGGGAACGTAGCATGCAATTTCAAAAAAAAATCGTATGATCACGCAAGATCTATCTAGAGATGTATAGAAACGAGAGGGGGAGAGTGTGTCCACGTACCCTCATAGACCAAAAGTGGAAGCATTTGGTTAACGTGGTTGATGTAGTCGAACGTCTTTGCGATCCAACCGATCAAGTACCGAACGTATGGCACCTCCGAGTTCAGCACACGTTTAGCTCGATGACGTCCCTCGAACTCTTGATCCAGCAAAGTGTTGAGGGAGAGTTTTGTTAGCATGACGCCGTGGTGACGGTGATGGTGATGTGATCTGCGCAGGGCTTCGCCTAAGCACTACGACAATATGACAGGAGGAGTAAAATGTGGAGGTGGGCACCACACACGACTAAGAAAAAATTGTTGTGCTTTGGGGTGCCCCCCTGCCCCCATATATAAAGGAGGAGGGGAGGAGGCCGGCCCTAGGGACGCGCCCAAGTAGGGGGAAACCGACTAGGACTCCCAATCCTAGTCGGCCCCCCTTTCCTTTCTTTCGGAGGGGGAAAAGGGAAGTAGAGGGAGAGGGAGATGGAGAAGGAAAGGGGGCCATGACCCCTACCCCTTGTACAGTTCAGACTTCCATGGGGGGACGCGCACCACCCCTTGCAGGTTCCCTCTCTCTCCCCTATGGCCCATGTAGGCCCATTACTTCCCCGAGGGAGGGGAGGTTCCGATAACGTCCCGGTACTCCAAAAAATATCTGAACCATTCCGAAACCATTCCGGTGTCCGAATACCATCGTCCAATATATCAATCTTTACCTCTCGGCTATTTAGAGACTCCTCATCATGTCCGTGATCTCACACGGGACTCCGAACAATCTTCGATCACCAAAAAACAACTCATAATACAAATCATCATCGAACGTTAAGCATGCGGACCCTACGGGTTCGAGAACTATGTAGACATGACCGAGACACATCTCCGGTCAATAACGAACAGTGGAACCTGGATGCACATATTGGTTCCTACATATTCCCCGAAGATCTATATCGGTCAAACTCAATGACAACATACGTCATTCCCTTTGTCATCGGTATGTTACTTGCCCGTGATTCGATCATCGATATCAACATACGTCATTCCCTATGGGTTCAATCTCATTACTGGCAAGTCTCTTTACTCATTCTATAATATACCATCCTGCAACTAGCTCATTAGTCACATTGCTGCAAGGCTTATCATGATGTGCATTACCGAGAGGGCCTAGAGATACCTCTCCGATACTTGGAGTGACAAATCCTAATCTCGATCTATGCCAACCCAACAAACACCTTTGGAGACACTTGTCGATCATCTTTATTATCACCCAGTTATGTTGTGAAGTTTCATAGCACACGAGGTGTTCCTCTGGTATTCAGGAATTGCATAATCTCATAGTCAAAGGAATATGTATAAGTCATGAAGAAAGCAATAGCAATCAAACCTATCGATCATTATGCTAAGCTAACGGATGGGTCTGCTCCATCACATCATTCTCCTAATGATGTGATCCCGCTCATCAAATGACAACACATGTCTATGGTCAGGAAACTTAACCATCTTTGATTAACGAGCTAGTAAAGTAGAGGCATACTAGGGACACTCTGTTTTATCTATGTATTCACATATGTATCAAGTTTCCGGTTATTACAATTCTAGCTTGAATGAAAAACATTTATCATGATATAAAGAAATATAAATAACAACTTTATTATTGCCTCCAGGGCATATTTCCTTCAGTCTCCCACTGGCACTAGAGTCAATAATCTAGATTACATTGTAATGATTCTAACACCCATGGAGTCTTGGTGTTGATCATGTTTTGGTCATGGAAGATGCCTAGTCAACGGGTCTGCAGCATTCAGATCTGTATGTATTTTGCAAATCTCTATGTCTCCCTCCTTGACTTGATCGCGGGTGGAGTTGAAGCGCCTCTTGATGTGTTTGGTTCTCTTTTGAATTCGGGATTCCTTCGCTAAGGCAATTGCTCCAGTATTGTCACAAAAGATTTTCATTGGACCTGATGCATTAGGTATTACACCTAGATCGGATATGAACTCCTTCATACAGACTCCTTCATTTGCTGCTTCCGAAGCAGCTATGTACTCCGCTTCACATGTAGATCCCGCCATGACGCTCTGCATGGAATTGCACCAACTGACAGCTCCACCATTTAATATAAATATGTATCCGGTTTGCGATTTAGAGTCATCCGGATCTATGTCAAAGCTAGCATCGACGTAACCATTTAAGACAAGCTCTTTGTCACATCCATAAAGGAGAAATATATCTTTAGTCCTTTTCAGGTATTTCAGGATGTTCTTGACCGCTGTCCAGTGATCCACTCCTGGATTACTTTGGTACCTCCCTACTAAACTTATAGCAAGGCACACATCAGGTCTGGTACACAGCATTGCATACATGATAGAACCTATGGCTGAGGTATAGGGGATGACTTTCATTTTCTCTATATCCTCTGCAGTGGTAGGGCATTGAGTTTGAGTCAACTTCACACCTTGTAACACAGGTAAGATCCCTTTCTTTGACTGATCCATTTTGAACTTCTTCAAAACTTTATCAAGGTATGTGCTTTGTGAAAGTCCAATTAAGCGTCTTGATCTATCTCTATAGATCTTGATGCCCAATATATAAGCAGCTTCACCAAGGTCTTTCATTGAAAAATTCTTATTCAAGTATCCTTTTATGCTATCCGGAAATTCTGTATTATTTCCAATCAACAATATGTCATCCACATATAATATTAGAAATGCTACAGAGTTCCCACTCACTTTCTTGTAAATATAGGCTTCTCCAAAAGTCTGTATAAAACCATATGCTTTGATCACACTATCAAAGCATATATTCCAACTCCGAGAGGCTTGCACCAGTCCATAAATTGATCGCTGGAGCTTGCACACTTTGTTAGCACCTTTATGATCGACAAAACCTTCTGGTTGCATCATATACAACTCTTCTTTGAGAAATCCATTAAGGAATGCAGTTTTGACGTGCATTTGCCAAATTTCATAATCATAAAATGCGGCAATTGCTAACATGATTCGGACAGACTTAATCTTCGCTATGAG
This sequence comes from Triticum aestivum, assembly GCF_018294505.1. Taxonomy (NCBI): domain Eukaryota; kingdom Viridiplantae; phylum Streptophyta; class Magnoliopsida; order Poales; family Poaceae; genus Triticum; species Triticum aestivum. The sequence goes on from NC_057803.1 coordinate 359,471,883, forward strand.
TGAGAAAGTCTCATCGTAGTCAACTCCTTGAACTTGTCGAAAACCTTTCACAACAAGTCGAGCTTTGTACATAGTAACATTACCATCAGCACCAATCTTCTTCTTGAAGATCCATTTATTCTCTATGGCGTGCCGAACACCGGGCAAGTCAACCAAAGTCCATACTTTGTTCTCATACATGTATCCCATCTTAGATTTCAGGGCCTCAAGACATTTTGCGGAATCTGGGCTCATCATCGCTTCCTCATAGTTCCTAGGTTCGTCATGGTCTAGTAACATGACTTCTAGAATAGGATTACCGTACCACTCTGGTGCGGAATGTACTCTGCTTGACCTACGAGGTTCGATAGTAACTTGACCTCAAGTTTCATGATCATCATCATTAACTTCCACACTAATTGGTGTAGGCATCAATGGAACTAATTTCTACGATGAACTGCTTTCCAATTCGAGAGAAGGTACAATTACCTCATCAAGTTCTACTTTCCTCCCACATACTTCTTTCGAGAGAAACTCCTTCTCTAGAAAGGAACCATTCTTAGCAACAAATATCTTGCCTTCGGATCTGTGATAGAAGGTGTACTCAACAGTTTCTTTTGGGTATCCTATGAAGACGCACTTCTCTGATTTCGGTTCGAGCTTATCAGGTTGAAGCTTTTTCACATAAGCATCGCAACCCCAAACTTAAGAAACAATAGCTTAGGTTTCTTGCCAAACCACAGTTCATACGGTGTCATCTCAACGGACTTAGATGGTGCCCTATTTAACGTGAATGCAGTTGTCTCTAATGCATAACCCCAAAATGATAGTGTTAAATTGGTAAGAGACATCATATATCGCACCATATCTAATAAAGTACGGTTACGATGTTCAGACACACGATTACGCTGTGGTGTTCCCGGTGGCGTGAGTTGTGAAACTATTCCACATTATTTTAAATGAAGACCAAAGTCGTAACTCAAATATTTGCCTCCACGATCAGATGGTAGAAACTTTATTTTCTTGTTACGATGATTTTCTACTTCACTCTGAAATTCTTTGAACTTTTCAAATGTTTCAGACTTATGTTTCATTAAGTATATATACCCATATCTGCTCAAGTCATCTGTGAAGGTCAAAAAATAACGATACCCGTAGCGAGCCTCAACACTCATCGGACCGCATACATCAGTATGTATTATTTCCAATAAGTCAGTGGCTCGCTCCATTGTTCAGCAGAACAGAGTCTTAGTCATGTTGCCCATGAGGCATGGTTTGCAAGCATCAAGTGATGCATAATCAAGTGATTCCAAAAGTGCATCAGCATGGAGTTTGTTCATGCGCTTTACACCAATATGACCTAAACAACACTGCCACACATAAGTTGCACTATCATTATGAACGTTGCATCTATTGGCATCAATATTATGAATATGTGTATCACCATGATCGAGATTCAAGAAGAATAGACCACTCATCAAGGGAGCATGGCCATAAAAGATATTACTCATATAAATAGAACAACCATTATTCTCTGATTTAAATGAATAACCGTCTCGCATCAAAAAAGATACAGATATAATGTTCATGCTCAACGCTGGCACCAAATAACAATTATTCAGGTCTAAAACTAATCCCGAAGGTAGATGTAGAGGTAGCATGCCGACGGCGAGCACATCCACCTTGGAACCATTTCCGACGCGCATCGTCACCTCGTCCTTAGCCAATCTTTGTTTAATTCGTAGCCCCTATTTCGAGTTGCAAATATGAGCAAGAGAACCAGTATCAAATACCGAGGCGCTACTACGAGCATTAGTATGGTACACATCAATAACATTTATATCAAATATACCTTTCACTTTGCCATCCTTCTTATCTGCCAAATACTTGGGGTAGTTCCACTTCCAGTGACCAGTCCCTTTGCATTAGAAGCACTTAGTTTCAGGCTTAGGTCTAGACTTGGGTTTCTTCTCGGGAGCAGCAACTTGCTTGCTATTCTTCTTGAAGTTCCCCTTCTTTCCTTTACCCTTTTCTTGAAACTAGTGGTCTTGTTAACCATGAACACTTGATGCTCCTTCTTGATTTCTACCTCCGCAGCTTTGAGCATTGCGAAGAGCTCAAGAATAGTCTTTTCCATCCCTTGCATATTATAGTTCATCACGAAGCATGTTTAGCTTGGTGGCAGTGATTGAAGAACTCTGTCGATGATACTATCATCGAGAAGATTAACTCCCATCTGAGTCAAGTGGTTATGGTACCAAGACATTCTGAGTATGTGTTCACTAACAGAACTGTTCTCCTCCATCTTGTAGCTATCACTGGTACGCGTCAGTCCTTAACAAACGGTTTTTAACACCTTTCCGTGACGGCATTTGGAACCATCGCCAAGTGAGTGTGGGTGATAGGGGGTCCTTCCCACATGACCCAAAAACCGTCGGGATATGCCCTCCTAGCACACATGCTCGGCAAAATGAGGTCATGTGCGATCGCCGAGCGCTCAAATATGGAAATACGTACAGTAGAGCTAAAAAATACAATTATACGACGAAATCGTTTCCGGTCGCAAGTACATCCCACACAGTCAGTCCCCGCTAAAAGATTTTGTTAGTATGTACATCCCATACTGTCACTCCAAGGAAAACGTTTCCGTTCACAGGTACATCACAAACAATTTTTCCCATTAAATCGTTTGCGTTATTGAATGTATGACACACGGTCCGTACAAGAAACAGTGTGGCAAAGGTTGTCCATCACACATAGTTTTCATGTGGTAAACTTTTGCGCAAGGTGGCCTAACGCAAAAAAGTTTTCAAGAGAAAGTCGTGTGTGATTGCTTATTGATCCAACATGGTTTATTCCTAGAAACTGTGTGTGTTGCCTGAGGTCATCTCTGTCGGTGTCAAAATCGGCGGATCTCGGGTAGGGGGTCCCGAACTTTGCGTCTAAAGTTGATGGTAATAGGAGACAGGGAACATGATGTTTACCCAGGTTCGGGCCCTCTCTATGGAGATAATAATCTACTTCCTGCTTGATTGGTCTTGATGAATATTAGTATTACAAGGTTGATTTACCTCGAGATCGTAATGGCTAAAACCCTAGAAGCCTAGCCTATGTGATTATGATTGTCTCTGCCTCTACGGACTAAACCCTCTAGTTTATATAGACACCAGAGGGGACTAGGGTTATACAAAGTCGGTTACAGAGAAAGAAATTTTCATATCTGAATGCCAAACTTGCCATCCACGCCAAGGAGAGTCCCATTCGGACACTGCTGAGAGTCTTCGGTCTTGAATCTTCATAGCCCATCAGTCCGGTCCATGTCCAATAGGCTGGACACCCGAGGACCCCTTAGTTCAGGACTCCCTCAGTAGCCCCTGAACCAGGCTTCAACGATGAGGTGTCCGGCATGCAGATTGTCTTCGGTATTGCAAGGTGGGTTCCTCCTCCGAATACCCCAACATAGATTTCTAACACAACGAACGTGTCCGGATATGCAAAACAAGTACCACACAACACCGCAGAGAGTATAACATTTCACGAGCCTAATCTGCTGACAACTTTTTGGTAACGTGATATCACGTCCCTGCCCGGTTATTATTTCAAACCGTATTTGGCCTGCCGCTCCATATTTCAAAATGCGATTTTATTGGCATGTCTTGTCAAAGCAGCGTTTGTGTCCCCTTATTGCGGGATTCTCATCAATACGGTTCTGGGTAATCCAACCGTGCCATCAGCACGGCCCCTGGGGAATAGGTGAGTTTTATGGCGAGTGGGGAGGCGCTTGATATTCACTGCCTATATAAGGAGATAAGGATTCACATCTTTCACCCATGCCTTCTCTCTTTCCACCTACCCACTCTCGAGCTCCAGCGCCCAAGTTCTCATCTTTTCTGCCTCAAGAAAGCACTCCGACCATGTTCGAAGCACAGGGCAAGTGGATGGCCTCCACCGTTAAGGATAAGGACATCACCCAACTTCGGGAGGCCGGATACTTGGCCCAGGAGGTTGCCCATCGGCTTCCGACCGAGGGACAGATCGTCCCTACCCCGAAGCCCCATGAGAGGGTAGTTTTCATCCCCCACTTCATCCGCGGGCTGGGATTTCCACTCCACCCCTTCATCCGCGGGCTCATTTTCTACTATGGGCTGGATTTCCATGATCTGGCCCCAAATTCCTTCCTCACTATCTCGACATTCATCGTCGTGTGTGAGGCTTTCCTCCGCACCCCACCCCACTTCGGATTGTGGCTGAAGACTTCAATGTGAAGCCGAAGGTGGTGGGCGGCCAACACGCAGAGTGCGGAGGCACCATGGTGAGCAAAATGTCCAACGTCCCGTGGCCCAAAGGCACCTTCATGGAGACTATCAAGGGGAGGCAGAAGTTGTGGTTCTACGTCACAGAGTCCCGCGACACTACCTAGGCCGCAGCTCCCGAATTCAAATCCGGGGCCCCAATGCGGCTTACCTCCTGGCAAGAGAAGGCCCTGGATTGGTCCTCGTCGGACGAGCTGACATCGCCTCATATGCGCATCAGGAGCATGATGGACAAGAACGTCAAGTTTGTCGATGTGATTCAGGTGATGCTAGTTCGCCGGATCCTTCCATGCCAGAGTTGGGCTTGCCACCTATGGGTTTTCGATCCGGCCGAGCACAAGACCTTGCAACAGTTCTTCAGAACTACGCATGAAGATATCTGGAAGGTGCTGTTCAAGGCCAATGAGACGTGGCCGAAGATGACCGAGGACCGTGCTCATGACCTGGCCCATCCCGCCAGTTCGGTAAGTTTTCTGTGTTTCAAGATGTATCCCTGACTTGCTTACTCAAGGAGGATGTCCAAACTTCCCTATTTGTTTTTCTAGGGTTGGACAAAGAAGGCGGAGTGGATTTAGTATCTGGCTCCGCTGCCCGAGGAGCCAGCCATCCCGCTTTTGACGAAGATGCTGGTTTCGGCGCCCTACAAGGCGCCGGAGAAGAAGGCCAAGGGGACTGGAGGTGGCCTCCATCCCAAGGGTACTTCGGACATGGCGTCTGAAGACACCGAAACTCACTCCTCCGCCGCCGAAGATGACGAGGAGGAGGAAGAGGAAGAAGAAAGCAACTCCCCATTCCTGAGGGGGGAAAGAAGAGGGCGGCCTCCACAAATCTGGAGGCGGAGGCGTCCAAGAAGGGGAAGGCCTCCCTCGCGGATAGCTCCGCATGGGACATCGATAGCAGCCCAGAACGGCGCCCCTGAGATAAGCCCCTGGCCGAATCGTGAGTATCCGGAGACCCTGATGCATTCATATATCAGCCTCTTTACTTCATAATTTTAACATGTCGAATTATGCACTTTCAGTCCGGCTCATTCCGCCCTCGAGCGATCCTCATCTTCGCGGAACTCGCTGGACCCGAAGGTGAAGGACAGCGGGTCCCTTCCGGCGGCGTTCTCTCCTAGGGCCATTGATGACACCGAGGTGTTATCCCGAAGGATCCCAGGCCAGGGAGAGACGTAGGAGGCCGTCAGGGCGGTGCCTGAAGGCGAGACCTCGGCCGTTGGACACATGGGGGAGCAGATCCCCATGGAGACTGACGATGGGGGCCATGTCCAATTCGGCCCCCAGTCGAATACGGTCCCGAAGAACTATACGGCTCCGGAATCCAGCAAGAGGCCTCCTTCATCGGAAGGAGGTGTATCCATTCTGTCAGTGACCTCTGTCCAACCAGAGGCACCGGATACTATACTAGAAGCGCTACGAAGTGCTTCCATCGTTGGGGAACACTGTACCCTCATGGGTGCGGTGATCGAGAAGATTCAGTCTGCGAAGAGCGGACTGAGTGAAGCCTGCAAAAGCCTTTTAACAGGCTTTGAGGTAAGCAATGAAATTTGTGAAAAGAAAGTCACAGTATAGACAGTAGCCCCTAAGACTCTGTTCGGTGTTCGGAAAGAAGAGCCGATCAGAGGATCAAATATTTTTTTCATAGAATACTAACCAGCTATGTCTATGTGAATAAGCAGGCGTCGCTGCTAGCCGCGACTTCTCATGTTGCTGAAGTTTCTAGACTGAGGCAGAGTCTGGAGCAGGCCGAGCAGCTGGCGGACAAGCAGGGTATGTAATGACCTATTCAGATATAGCAAGATATGAATTTGCTTGTGTTGATCGTATGATAATTTGTAGGGGCCGTGTCCGAGGTGGAAACCCTCAAGGCAGCGCAGGCCTAAGCCCAGAAGAGGGCGGCAGATGAACAGGCCGCCCACAAAAAGCATGAGGCCGGGGTCGGTGAGGTCCAGAAAGAGCTACAGGACGTCGTCAAGAAATGCGAGTCCTTGGAGCATAAGAATGCAGACCAAGAGTCCGAACTTGCCAAGGTCCGTCAAAGTGCACAAGAGCCCCGGGTCGAAGCCCAGGGCGCCCTCCAGGAAGTCCAAGAGGCCAAGAAAATTGCAGCGAGTAAGGCTTTTTTTATGGAGAGGAAGTATGTGAAGACGAGATATCTCTTGCTAACCCGGATTTGGAGTTCTCCAGGGGCGTTTGCGGATCTGCCACGCAATGTTTCTGACGCTGCGAAATTCTTCCGAGCCGAAGAGGGGAGCTCAACGGAGAAGCTTTTCTGGTCACAATACCTTGCGCGAGAACATCCGGTGCCCTTTAATGACCAGCTAAAACAGCTAGTCGAGCTACATAGGGTGGCCGAACTAGCCATGAAGTATTTAATAATCCGGCTGTGGCCTATGGAAGCTATACCTGGCAACTACTTTGGACTCGTGAAGCAGCTGGTCAATGCCTGCCCTCGGCTTGAGGCCATCAAGCGGTCGGTCTGCATGGAAGGTGCACGGATGGCCTTCGCCCGCGTGTCAAGATACAATGGGCTAAGATGGACGTCGTCAAGCTCGCGATCGAAGGACCTCCCGCAAGCAAGGAGCACCGCACGCCCGAGTGGTATTTTGAAGATGTTCTAAAGGGATCCCGCATTGTGGCGAAGCAATGTGCTAAGGACAATATTTTTTAATGAATACATTCATGTTATCCCGTCCTATATGATGAAAACAAGGCTGATATGTAATATAATGCTTTGCTATTTATTATTTAAAATTTTACCTCCTGTGCGGCCGTTTTATCAAATCTGAGAGTTGGCCAGTCGTCAGCTTCAGCCCCCACGTAGGTAATACGGGGGTGTTCGGGATGAATCTAAACACTCTTTATCCAAGAATTTGGTCCTTGGAGGAGGTGTTTAGCGGGACAAACCAGGCAATCGGACTATGTGGCTTTATCACCCTCACTTAGGCATAGGAGTTTGACAATAAAAATTTAGGCGCAGCCCCTAGTATCCAAACTAGTGTGTTGTAAACACCTGATCGTATAGGGATATATTCATCGCATAATCCGGAAAAATCGCTAAAGATTTGAAACCTCCAAAGAGCTGACCGGCTCACGCCGCATCATGACAGTTAGTTTTCGGCTTTCTCTACTGTAGTGCTTATCCGAATAAACCAGGACGCAGTCGAGTAGTTCTCCCTTTACTACCCTAGCCGATATATGACTACTATCTGGCATATGACTACCCTACCCTAGTCAGATAGTAGTCATATGCCAGTCAGACTATTGCCGTATACTGCTGGTAGACTTCCCTGACATTGGGTATACACGCGCCTCTTCTCGTCCTCTTGCATGTCGCCGCCGTTGTTGGCGCGGCTCCTCACTGGCCGGCACGGCCTGCAGCGCCCCCTGCGCGTTGCTCCGTCCCCTGCGTCGTCGCACGAGTGAGGCCCCGCCTCCTCGCCCAGCCACGGCTGCACTGCCGTCACCCCCGCGCGGTCGTGCGCTGCTCCACCCAAGCTCCTTCGGCCAGCTCCGGCTTGTGTCTCGGCGTCGTTCCGCGCCTCCCGCGCAACCCTGGACGTCCTTCCGGTGCCCCCGCCTACCCAGCTCTGGTGCGCTGCTGTATCCGCCCCAACTCCCGCACAGGCTCCGCCGTGCCTCTTCCCCGCGGACGCCCCCGCGCGCGCCGGTTGGTCTGGCCGCCTGCTGCTCCGCCCGCCCTCGGCGCCGCGTCGCATCGGCCACCTATGCCATCCCTCGAGCACCCCCTGTGCTGGTCGTCCCGTGCCCGGCTGCGCCCCAGCGCCTGCCGGCTCTACCTCATCCCCGCCGGCTCCATCTGGCGCCCCGCCCGCCTCAGGGTGCTCCGTCCTGCCGGCTCCGTCTGGCTGCCCACGATGCAACGGCCTGCACCTGGCTACGCCCGGCCTCCTCCGACTTCGCGCTCGCGCCCGCACCTGCTCCGGCAGGCCGGCTTCACCCCACGCCGGTTTCTCTGCAACGCGGACGCCGACTTCTGCCTCAATCCAGACACTGGCTACGCCTCCCGAGCATCCGGCTTCCCCAGCGCCCGGCCCTGTCCGGCTCACCGCAGGCCAACCCGGCGCCGCCTCCCGACTCTGCCCGAGGTCGCCTGCACCTCCGCGTGCCATGCCGACTCCCCTGCCGCTCCTCTGGCCCGCCGGGTCGCGCGCCTCCGCAGCTGGCTCCCAGGTCGGGCGCTGTGTCTGGCTGTTCCACGCGCGCCCCTGTCGGGTCCCGTTCCAGCCACTTGTTGAGGCCGGCGCTTGAAGATAATCCGTATGCTTGCCCGCCTCTGCTCTGTGCGCGCTCGCCGGCCTCGCGCCCGCGCTGCCACGGCCGCGTCCCGCCAGTTCTGCCCGCTGTAACGCGCGGCTGCTCCCCCGGGCGCCTCCCTCGACGGAATCCTCCCACCGCGTCGTGCCGACCCCGCCTCGCCGCTGGACTCGCACACGACCGCCTTCACGTCAGCCCGCTGCTGCTGCGCATTGTCTAGCGCTCCCCGCGGTGCTTCGTCCCCTATGCTGGCCGCCAGCTCGCCCCGGCTCCTGCGCCCGGCCGGCTCCGGCCGTCCTCGCGCAAGTCTGCGGCCGGTCTTGCGTGCCCGTGTCTTCCTCCGCCAGGCTGGCCTCGGACGCGTCCAGCCTCGCGTGCCTCGCCTCTCCTTCACTCAAGCCGGCGGCTGCGCCCCCGTGCGCACCGCCCCATCGCCTCCGAGACCACCGGCCCGCTGCCGGGTGCTCCTCGTGCCCGGCTGCTGGCTTCCCGCAGCCGGCTTCCTGCAACTCCGTCATCGCCCCGCGCTCGGTCTCCGCACTCGGTGGCTGGGCGGGCCGCCTCGACTCGCGCCGCGCCGGCTTCCGCCCCGGCCGCCTGCTCCGCCACTACTTCGGGCCGACTCGGCGCCCGCGCTGCCCCAGACCGGCTGCCGGCTAGCCGCTCCGCCGGTCCGCCCCACCAGCCGGCCAGGTCGCTTCAGTCGGCTCCGCCTTGCCGCGCTGCCAGGGTCACTGACACCGCCTCCCGCTCGCCGGCTCCGCCTTGCCGCGCTGGCCGGGTCGCCGCCGCCACCTCCCATGCGCCGGCTCCGCATTGCCGCGCTGGCCGGGTCACCGCTGCAGCCTCCCGCGCGCCGGCTCCGCCTGACCACTCCTCCGCCCGCCAGCCCGTGGGCGCCGGCTCCCGCTGCTCAGCACCCGCGGCCGGCTGTTCATGCAAATAAAAGAGCCGTTTGGTCGCCGTGGCCGGCTGGTCGTGCAAAAGAGATGAGTCCGGTTACCCACAGCCGGCTAGAAAAGTATGCGGCTGGGTGCTAGTCGAAAAAAAGAAAAAAAGAAAAAAGTGAGGAAGAACAATATATATATATATATGCATACATAGCCGGTTGCACGGCCACAAGCGCGCTAGTGTGCATGGCCGGCAGCACAGCTGCGTGCATAGCCAGCTGCGCAGACTGCAGTCCCCTCAACTGCTCGGGTCGCGTGCCCACGTCGCCGCTCGGCCGACTGGCTCGCCTGTCCGCTTAGCCGCCAGCCGCCGGCTGGCTCCCCTTCGCAACCCGGCCGGTTAAGCCCGACCGGTTGGACCCTCCTCGAGCGCCGGAGACTCGGGGGCTCCACTCAGCAGGTGCGCTGATGCCCCCCGCGAGAAAGAAGATAAAGTAGTCGCCGGGAGATCCGGCTCGACTGCTCAGTAGTCAGCCCGGATCTCGGGGGCTACACCCAGCGGGTGCGCTGACGCGCCCCCGCGAGGAAGAAGACAAAGTAGTTGCCGGGAGATCCGGCCCGACTGCTCAGCAGTCGGCCCGAATCTCGGGGGCTACACCCAGCGGGTGCGCTGACGCGCCCCCGCGAAGATTGCAGACAAGAGAAGAGTTTGTCTAGCCGTTAGCAGCCGGCAGAAGAGAAAAAGGAAGAAAAGGGGCGCTGTAAGACGCCTCGCCGCCTCGCCGGTCGAGCCTAACTGGCGGGCCCCCCTTCGAGCACCCGAAGGCTCGAAGGCTGCACCTAGCGGGTGCGCCGGCGCACTCCGCGAGCGTCGAGCCGCGCCGTCTGTCTTCGGCAAACTCCGCTTCGGCTATGCGAAAACCAATGTGAGCTCCTCACCCGCATATTTTTTGCACCACACAAGCACGGATAACCCCGAGCGATGCTCGGGGGCTGTCTCCGCATTTTATTACAGTTGCATCACTGTTCGCCCCGGCGCCAGCCAGCGTTACCTGGGGGCTGTCCGCTTGGCCTAAGACGTTAGTTCCCGCAGACGCCTTAGTAGCGTGCGTGGTACCAAAGGCCCACTCTCAGTCACAGACCGCAGAGCGGCTATTCGGCTGGCAAGAGTGAATACTGGAGGCCACCCACACGAAAAACAACCGGAAAGAAAAATGGATCGGGTGACTCGGCCGTTTCCTTTACAAGTATCTGCTCGGTCGAATCTGCTCCCAGACTCTAAGTAATGTAAACTCCACTTCACGGCCCACTCTCAGCCACAGACCACAAAGCGGCTGTCCGACAAGCAAGAGTACACGCCAAAAATCGGAGGGAACACGAAAAAGATTAAGGGGGCTCGGAAACCGAGCCGGCACCCTCTGCATAAAACTTGCAATACTAAAAGCAATCATTTGATATATCTATGTGGACTAACTTTATCTTTTGCATGATCATTTCCGTGAACACCCGCCAAAAAACCTCCGCCCAACTTTGCCAAGTTGCCCGGAGGGTTGGGGGCTACTGTCGGAGTAATTGGCCACGGATACCCCGAAGACGGCAAGACAATAAATCAAGACATCGGGGCTAGCAAAGCCCCTCAGTCCGATTGCCCGGCCGCTCCTGCCGACTCCTCGTCCGACTGCTTTGCCCGGCCAGCTGCCGGCTGCCGACTGTGCCAACCAGCCAGCTGCTGACAGTGCCAACCAGTCGGCTGCCGACTGCAGCCCGACCCGACACCGACAAGACACCGACGGGATGACCATACCGCGACGTCATCTACAGTGTTCCGTGTCCCCTGGGTACTGATTTATAAAGTACCCCAGAGGACAAGCATGACATCCAACATGCCACTAGTGATGCCTACATAGCTTGGCTCGTAAGCTACCCAAGGTAGCTTACAACCAAAGCCACTACCACCCATGCCACTAGCTAGCTTACACATTAAGCTAGCTACACACTATATATAGCAACCATCCATCCATACACCATACACTCTCACATGCACTCACGCATGAGCACACACATGCTCACGGCCATAAGCCATGGGCATGGCCGGCTACTAGAGCATGCCACATACATGCATATATGCAAAGCCAGATGCCTATGGCACTGAGCTCGGATACAGCTCAAGGTGCACTCTGTACCAGATGTACATACTAGATATACTTAGACATGCAGGAGTAGGGGTATTATCTCTCCGAAGAGCCCCGAATCTGGGTAAACTAGCGCATGCTACTCGCATACCCGTCCCCGGATGTTCTGGCAACAGTCTTGCCCCCACCATGATAAGCCATCTTTTGACATATCTCGCACCCAACCCCCGACATCGGGTTAAGTAAGGGTTCGCATGCTATCAGTAAAATATGTTGATGAAAAATAAGCATATTGCAGATTCATCATATTAATTCAAGCCACATGGAAAACCCATTTAGCCAAACCAAGCATGATTAAGAACTAGGAAATATAGCACTTGTATATGTTTCTCATGTATTAAGTGCAGCCAAATTCGATTTATTCCTGACATGGTATACAATAACAGAATGCAGCCACATCAATTGAACATCACATTGCAGAATTGAACCAAGCAGTTAACTAAAACACCACAACAAATGAATCAACCATTAACTGAGCACCATATTGCACAATATAACATACTCCTAATAGAAGATCAGGCAGTTAACCAAACCAAGCATGCTTAACAACTTGGAAATATAGCAATTGTATTTGTTTCTCATATATTTAGTACAGCCAAATTCGATTTACTCCTCACATGGTATACAATAACAGAATGCAGCCACATCAATTGAACTTCGCATTGCATAATTGAACCAAACAGTTAACTAAACACCACAACACAAATGAACTAAATGTTAATTGAGCACCACATTGCGCAATGTATAACCAAACCAAGCATGCTTGACAACTTGGAAATATAGCAATTGTATAAATTTCTCATGTATTTTGTAAAGATAAATTCGATTTATTTCTCACATGGAAGACAATACAAAATTGCATCCTGAAGAATTAAACATCACATTTGCAGAATTGAATCAAACAGTTAACTGAAGACGACAACTAATTAACAAAACAGTTAATAAGTGAGCACCACACTGCATGACATATAGAACATATACACTAGAGCAATAGATTGCATGGTAAAATTAGATAGCACAATTCACTAGAGTTTGTGAAGGAAATGCAGGAGAAGCACACGCAATGGGTAAACCGAGCATGCTTAACCGGCATAGCTAGCAAATGGCAAGGTGCTCCTCCAAGATCTAGGGGGTGGGCATGAATGACAGCCATCATGACCTCATCCGCGCGTGCGGCTGCGATTTGCTTCTCTGCTGCCAAATGCTCCTTGAGATCCTGGCTATACTGCGTGCACCGTGGCTTAGGGCCGCACTTATTTGGTGGAGGGGTCGGCGATTTGGGTGGAAGGTGTCACGCTCATGCCGGCGGTCGGGGTATGTGGGATGTGGAAGGAGGAGGAGGATGGGGGTCAGGTGTGAATTACCTGCCTGGGTAGGCGAGGCCGAGCAGCGTGAAGGAGGGTCGCCGGCGAGGAGGCGGCGGCACTGCAAGCAAGGAGTGAAGGTTTCGACTTAGAAAGGAAGGCGGAAATAGGGGAAATGTGGCTTTTGGTAAGGGGAGGGGGTGGGGAGGTAGATATTTTCGCGGAAGCCAAAAATTTGGAATCGCTTCAGCGAAAAAACTAGCACGCAAAGTGTCATCAGACACAGTCCCTTATTCAGAACTGTGTACGATATGTGAACATCACAAACGATTCAGATAGATTAATCTGTGTGTGATGAGTTTGAACGTCAAAATATTTGGTTCGAATTTCCATGGTTACAGTGGTCATCCACGTCATTGCATAATTTGCCTACACAAAGGAGACTAACTTCTTAATCAAGCAAGTTCAGCAATTAAACAGAAGCTGACCTAAACATTACTCTAACAAATTAAAGACCAACACTCTTAATTAAACAAAATATAGAGTACTACTACGGCTGGTGCTCGTCGATCTCCGCCACCGCCACCATGTCCAGCTCGCGCCCGACGGTCTCCTAGGGAAGGGACTCCATGGCATCCATCACACCATACTCGACAAGCATCTCGCCATCCGCATCCGCCATCTCTTTGGAAAAGGCCACCACGAGCTAGGCGTGGGCGGACGTGATCTGGGCTTGGACGGGCTCCGTCATCGCAAGGTATGCGGAGGAGCAATAAACGGCTGCTCGAACGCTCTCGGGATTGCCAGCCCTTCGGCCGTGGGTTGCCGACCGTTGTCAGAGAAGCTTTGTTCGACTTGTGCGGTGACCGCCAGGAGCTAGGCGTGGGTGGCTCGACATGGTCGTGGGCGGCCTCCATCAGGGCTAAGGCCGCCGCTGCAGAACGAACAGTTTCTGTGCCGCTCTCGCCAGTTGTTATCCTTGAGCCAGACGTTACTACTGCCACATGAGAAGCAACTGCGGCCATTTGGGCTGCCATGGTCGCCCGGTAGCAGATTGCGGCCGCGCTCATGCCCCTTGTTAGCACGCGCATGGCGGCTGTGGCCGCGCTCTCACTGGAGTGGGCCACCGAAGTTTCCCTCATGACGCGAGTCCACGTGCCCATCTTTCACCGGTGACGATTGAACAGTGAAATGATATTTGGGGAGCGAGCTAGTGTGTTTGAGATGCCGGTTATGGACTGTAGCCGACGCACCTTCTCGCGTAAGCCATAGGCGTACTTTACACCGACGATGCTCCAGGATGTTTTGTGTTGCATGTCACACGGTTGGTGATAATAAAATGTGTGTGATCTACTTGATTTCTCATCTTGATTTGAATTACATAATGGGGTCACAGCGGAAATGGATGGTGTTTGAATTGCTAGACCTTTTATCTGGAGTGAACATGCAACTATATGTGTGTCGTAAAAGAATTGGAATTATTCAGGATTCGTTTGAACATTTTATACATTAAATTGGTTTTCTAGCCATTTCAGGTGCACAATTCAAAATTAAACTATATGCACATGCTCCGGTGCACCAACATGGGTTGTAAAATCATATATGTCTCCATGGGTTTATGCTTACCTCCCATGGAAGAAATGGGGATGAAATTCGAACACCACGACACCGTGGCTCTCCGGAAAACATCAACGTACTTGCTTTTGTAATTCTAGTAAATCCGAAATTCGTCCGAAATTCATGGAACTTGGCATGCTATCATGGAGCGGCATCACCATGACGTGGTAAAAATTTTGTCCCATTTGGGGTAGGTTTGGGAGTAAGCTTCTCATAAACCAGAGCTTCTCACACAACAAATGCGATGGCTTCGGTAGGGAACGTTTCACCTTTCTAGACGAAACGATATCAGTTGCGTCTTCTCGATTTCAAATTTTTCCCTAGTGTCAACATAGAACAACAGGAGTGTTGTGTCAATTTTTGGGATTTTTTGGGGTTCGTTTGGACATTTTTATACATTAACTGAGTTTTCTATGCATTCATGTGCATATTTCAAATTTGAAGTACAGGCACATGTTCTAATGCATATAAATTAGTTGAAAATTTAAATCTGTGTCCTTGGTTGCCATCTTAGGTCCCATGCAAGAAATGGGAATGAATGTCAAACACCCTGCCACCGTCACTCGGCCGCAAACATTGAGATCTTGGTTTTATATTCTAGTAAATCCAAAACTCGTCTAAAATTCATGAAAGTTGGCATGCTATCATGGAGCGGCATCAACATGCTGTGGTAAAAAATTTGTCCAATTTGGGGCAGGTTTGGGTATATGCTTCTCACAAAACAGAGATTCTCACAACAAGCATTATGGTCTGGGTAGGGAACGTGCCGAAACGATATCCATTGCCTCTTATTGCTTCCCAAAATTTTCTCGTGTTAACATAGAACAACAGGAGTGTTGTGTCAATTTTTGTGATTTTCGGGGTTCGTTTGGACATTTTTATGCATTAACTGAGTTTTAATGCATTTATGTGCATAATTCAAATTTAAACAACATGCACATGCTCCAGTGCATATAAATTGGTTGAAAAATCAAATCTGTGTCCTTGGGTGCATGCTTAGGTCCCATGCAAGAAATGGGAATGAATTTCAAACACCAGGGCACCATTGATTGCCGGCAAAACATTAAGATGCCTGGTTTTTAAATTCTAGTAAATCCAAAACTCATCTGAAATTCATGAAACTTGGCATGCTATCATGGAGCGGCATCAACATGCCATGGTAAAATATTTGTCCCATTTAGGGCAGGTTTGGGTATATGCTTCTCGCAAACCATAGCTTCTCACAACAAGCATGATGATTTGGGTAGGGAACGTCCCACCTTTGGGGCCGAAACGATATCCGTTGCCTCTTATTGTTTGCAATTTTTTTCTCGTGTCAACATAGAACAACAGGAGTGTTGTGTCAATTTTTGTGATTTTTCGGGGTTCGTTTGGACATTTTCATGCATTATCTGAGTTTTTAATGCATTTATGTGGATAATTCAAATTTGAACTACATGCACATGCTCAAGTGCATATAAATTGGTTGAAAAATCAAATCGGTGTCCTTGGGTGCATGCTTAGGTCCCATGCAAGAAATAGGAATGAATTTCACACACTAGGGCATCGTTGATTGCCGGCAAACCATTGAGATGCCTGGTTTTTAAATTCTACTAAATCCAAAACTCATATGAAATTCATGAAACTTGGCATGGTATCATGGAGCGGAATCAACATGCCATGGTAAAAAAATTGTCCCGTTCGGGACAGGTTTGGGTATATGCTTCTCACAACACACATGATGGTTTTGGTAGGGAACGTCCCACCTTTGGGGACGAAACGATATCCATTGCCTCTTATTGCTTCCAAAAAATTTCTCGTGTCAACAAAGAACAACAGGAATGTTGTGTCAATTTTTGTCATTTTTCGGGGTTCGGTTGGACATTTTTATGAATTAACTGAGTTTTCAATGCATTTATGTGCATAATTCTAATTTGAACTACATGCACATGCTCCAGTGCATATAAATTGGTTGAAAAATTAAATTTGTGTCCTTGGGTGCATGCTTAGGTCCCATGCAAGAAATGGCAATGAATTTCAAAGACCAGGGCACCGTTGATTGCCGGCAAAACATTGAGATGCCTGGTTTTTAAATTTTACTAAATCCAAAACTCATATGAAATTCATGAAACTTGGCATGCTATCATGGAGCGACATCAACATGCCGTGGTAAAAAAAATCCCGTTTGGGATAGGTTTGGGTATATGCTTCTCACAACATGCTTGATGGTTTCGATAGGGAACGTCCCACCTTTGGGGACGAAACGATATCCATTGCCTCTTATTGCTTCCAAAAAATTTCCCATGTCAATAGAGAACAACAGGAATGTTGTGTCAATTTTTGTGATTTTTCGGGGTTCGTTTGGACATTTTTATGCATTAACTGAGTTTTCAATGCATTTATGTGCATAATTCTAATTTGAACTACATGCACATGCTCCAGTGCATATAAATTGGTTAAAAAATCAAATATGTGTCCTTGGTTGCATGCTTAGGTCCCATGAAAGAAATAGGAATGAATTTCAAACACCAGGTCACCGTTGATTGCCGGCATAACATTGAGATGCCTGGTTTTTAAATTCTAGTAAATCCAAAACTCGTCTGAAATTCATGAAACTTGGCATGCTGTCATTGAGTGGCACCCGACATGATGTGGTATTTTTTGTGTCCATTTTGAGAGAAGGCACACTCGAATAATGACAGCCAACAAAGGAATTTTGAAAAAGTAGCTGCCACTTTAATATCTCAAATGTTTGTATAATACAAACGGTGTGAGTTCCGTTGACCATTCACGTGACGCCATGTGTCTTGGTTTTAATGGATGTAGGAGGTGCCGTGCCGACAGCTGCTCGACCTTGACTAAACGGGAGGCGTGCTAGAGTCCGGTGTGCAGGCTGACCAAGAGGAGTGCAAGCTGTCCTCGAATGCGCAGGCTCACCGGGAAGCGTGCGAGCTATATGTTGCGCAGGCTCGCTGGGAAGCGAGCCCTTTGACTTCCATGGCCGCCCGCCTTCCTCTCCATGTGCGCACCCCCTTAGCGGCATGGGACCTGTTAGCCGCATATCAGACACATCTTGTTCAGTTGAACCATTTCCATTGTGTTGCCTAATCACACACAGTTCATCCTAGTGAAGCGTCTGCTATATATCGCACACACCTTGATCTAGCTGCCCATTTCTTTTGTTCATCCTTATCCCAAACAATTAATTGAACTGAATCGTATGCCCTGCATCGCATACGGAACTAAAATGTGAACCGTGTTTGATGCATCCATCATCACAAATGTTTTGCACCTTTTTTGACGGTTTTTACACCCCCGTTTGCGATTATGGCATCACACACAGTTTCGCCGAAGGGTCTCTAATCGTAGTGTCGCAGTTGGACCATCCTGCAGTAGTGTATAGAACTTGTTGGAGACTTCATATCTCTCAACTCGGGCATTTGCTTGAAGTATTAACTTCAACTCCTAGAATATCTCATATGGTCCATGACGTTCAAAACGTCTTTGAAGTCCAACCTCTAAGACGTAAAGCATGGCACACTAAACTATCGAGTAGTCATCAGATTTAGCTTGCCAGACATTCATAACATCCGGAGTTGCTCCTGCAGCAGGCCTTGCACCTAGCGGTGCATCAAGGACGTAATTCTTGTATGCAGCTATGAGGATAATCCTCAAGTTATGGACCCAGTCTGTGTAGTTGCTACCATCATCTTTCAACTTACCTTTCTCTAGGAACGCATTAAAATTCAAGGGAACAGTAGCACGGGCCATTGATCTACAACATAGATATGCAAAAACTATCAGGACTAAGTTCATGATAAATTGAAGTTCAATTAATCATATTACTTAAGAAATCCCACTTAGATAGACATCCCTCAAGTCATCTAAATGATCACGTGATTAATATCAACTAAACCATGTCCGATCATCACGTGAGATGGAGTAGTTTTCAATGGTGAATATCTCTATGTGGATCATATCTACTATATGATTCACGTTCGCCTTTTGGTCTCTGTGTTCCGAGGCCATGTCTGTACATGCTAGGCTCGTCAAGTTCAACCCGAGTATTCCGCACGTGCAAAACTGTCTTGCACCCATTGTATGTGAATGTAGAGCTTATCACACCCGATCATCACGTGGTGTCTAGGCACAATGAACTATCGCAACGGTGCATACTCAGGGAGAACACTTATACCTTGAAATTTAGTGAGGGATCATCTTATAATGCTATAGCCGTACTACGAAAAATAAGATGCAATCAAAATATGTGACATGATATGGCCATCGTCATCTTGTGCATTTGATCTCCATCTCCAAAGCACCATCATAATCTCCATCGTCACCGGCTTGACACCTTGATCTCCATCACAGCATTGTTGTCGTCTTGCCAACTATTGCTTCTACAACTATTGCTAACATATAATGATAAAGTAAAGCAATTACATGGCAATTGTATTTCATAGAATAAAGCGACAACTATAAGGCTCCTGCCAGTTGCTGATAACTTTTACAAAATATGATCATCTCATACCATAATGTATATCACGTCATGTCTTGACCATATCACATCACAACATGCCCTGCAAAAACAAGTTAGACATCCTCTACTTTGTTCTTGCAAGTTTTACATGGCTGCTATGGGCTTCTAGTAATAACCATTCTTACCTACGCATCAAAACCACAACAATTTTTGGTCAAGTGTGCTATTTTAACCTTCAACAAGGACCGACTGTAGTCAAATTTGATTCAACTAAAGTTGGAGAAACAGACACCCGCCAGCCACCTTTATGGAAAACAAGTTGCATGTCTGTCGGTGGAACCGGTCTCATGAACATGGTCATGTAAGGTTGGTCCGGTCCGCTTCATACAACAACACCACCGAATCAAAATAAGACGTTGGTGGTAAGCGGTATGACTATGATCACCCACAACTCTTTGTGGTTTACTCATGCATATCATGTACGCATAGACCTGATTCAGATGCCACTGTTAGGGAATGTAGCATGCAATTTTAAAAAAATTCCAACGATCGCGCAAGATCTATCTAGGAGATGCATATGAACGAGTGGGGGAGAGTGTGTCCACGTGCCCTCGTAGATTGAAAGCGGAAGCGTTAGGTTAACACAGTTGATGTAGTCGAACGTCTTCACAATCCAACCGATCAAGTACTGAACATACGACACCTCCGAGTTCAGCACACATTCAATTCGATGACATCCCTCGAATTCTTGATCCAGCAAAGTGTCGAGGGAGAGTTTCGTCAGCACGACGTTGTGGTGATGGTGACGGTGATGTGATTCGTGCAGGGCTTCGCCTAAGCACTACGACAAAATGACCGGAGGAGTAAACTATGGAGGGGGCACCACACACGGCTGTGAAACAACTGTTGTGGTTTGGGGTGACCCTGCCCCCGTATACAAAGGAGGAGGGGAGGAGGCTGGCCCTAGGGGCGCACCCAAGTGGGGGAAAACCGACTAGGACTCCCAATCCTAGTCGCCCCCTTTCCTTTCTTTCGGAGGGGGAAATGGGAAGGAGAGGGAGAGGGAGAAGGAGAAGGAAAGGGGGCCGCGCCACCCTCCCCCTTGTCCAATTTGGACTCCCATGGGGGGGCACCCCTTGCGGGCTCCCATCATCTAATATATAAATCTTTACCTCTCAACCATTTCGAGACTCCTCGTCATGTTCGTGATCTCATCCGGGACTCCGAGTAATCTTGAGTCACCAAAACACATAACTCATAATACAAATTGTCATCGAACGTTAAGCGTGCAGACCCTATGGGTTCGACAACTATGTAGACGTGATCGAGACACATCTCTGGTTAGTAACCAACAGCAGAACCTAGATGCTCATATTGGTTCCCTCATAGTCTACGAAGATCTTTCTCGGTCAAACCGCAATGACAACATACGTCATTCCCTTTGTCATAGGTATGTTACTTGCCCGAGATTAGATCATCGGTATCTTCATACCTAGTTCAATCTCGTTACCGGCAAGTCTCTTTACTCGTTCCGTAATGTATCATCTCGCAACTAACTCATTAGTCACATTGCTTGCAAGGCTTATCGTGATGTGCCTTACTGAGAGGGCCCAGATATACCTCTCTGATACTCGGAGTGACAAATCCTAATCTCGATCGACGCCAACCCAATGAACACCTTCAGAGACACCTTTAGAACATCTTTATAATCCCCCAGTTATGTTGTGATGTTTGATAGCAGACAAGGTGTTCCTCCGGTATTCAGGAGTTGCATAATCTCATAGTCAAAGGAATATGTATAAGTCATGAAGAAAGCAATAGCAATAAAACTTATCGATCATTATGCTAAGCTAACAGATAGGTCTTGTCCATCACATCATTCTCCTAATGATGTGATCCCGTTCATCAAATGACAACACATGTCTATGATCAGGAAACTTAACCATCTTTGATTAATGAGCTAGTCAAGAAGAGGCATACTAGGGACACTCTGTTTTGTCTATGTATTCACACATGTATCAAGTTTCCGGTTAATATAATTCTAGCATGAATAATAAACATTTATCATGATATAAGGAAATATAAATAAAAAAATTATTATTGCCTCTAGGTCATATTTCCTTCAATGGTGTCTAGCTTGTATTGCTTCCAATTTGGTTAAGTTGCATCTGCTTACTTTACACATTATACCTTTGATAATGACATGCCTTCCTATTTTTGTTACATACTACATATGTGTATTCACCATGTTCTTACATCAAACTAATTCTCTTTTGTATTCCTCATCAATCACTTATGATGAGACAGTCATCCCAATGGGTTATAGTGAGACGCGTTACTCGTTTAAAGAGTGCAGTGTCATCCTCCCCACTTGATTCTCAAGAAACAGCAAGGCTAAATGAAGATAGTCAACATAGCTCTCTAGTTGATGACCGCAATTCCCCTACACCACCATCGTAGGTGCTTGCTCTTACTTGGCAATGTGATATGTGGTTGCATGTTGCATATGGTGTCTACCTTGTAATGCTTCTGATTAGGGTAAATTGCATCTGCTTAGTTAACACATTATACGTGTGAATATGACATGCCTTCCTGTTCTTGGTACATACTACGTCTTTCTATTAGCCATGTTCTTACATCAAACTACTTTTCTTATGTATCCCTCATCAACCACTTCTGACAAGACACCTTCAAATTGATAGTGTAATATTGGTTGCATCTTGCATATCATTTCAAACATGTATTGCCTCTAATTTGTTGAAACGCCACTTATAATGAAACACTTCTAACTTGGTAGAGTGATTTTGGTTGGATCTTTCATATGGTATCTAGCTTGCATTACTTCCTATTTGTTGAAATGCCTGCTATGCTTAGCGTTTTTTCTACATATTCCATCCTCCTACAATGTGGTTGCCTTACATAAAAGTTGTGTTCATCAGTATCATGCATCAACAAATTTGGAAGAGCAAATTTCATTCCTTTTTCTTGTGTGGTTACTTGACAAGGCAAAATCTAAAAGGATGAACGCACGGATTGATGGTGGTCCTCTGGAGCAACCAAAACAAATGATATCTGCAGATTCTCCTGCTACTACTACTACTACTGCAGTGCATGTTCCAAATCTCATATCCCCTACTCCACAACCCCAGGTGCTTGCTTTAACATGGCAGTGTGATATCCGGTTGCATGTTGCATATGGTTCCTAACTTGTATTGCTCCTAATTTGTTAAATTGCATCTCCTTAGCTTACACACTATACATGTGAATATGACACGCCTTCCTGTTTTTGGTACATACTACATCTGCCTATCACACCATGTTCTTACAACAAACTACTATTCTTGTGTATCCTGCATCTATCACTTATGATGAGACAGTCATGCCTGCGGGTTAGTATGAGACGCACTATCTTATAAAGAGTGTAGTTTCATCCTCCCCACATGATTCTCAAGAAACATCAAGTCTAAATGAAGATATTGAACGTAGCTCTATACTTGAAGACCGCATTTCCCCTACACCACCATCACAGGTGCTTGCTCTTACTTGGCAATGTGATATGTGGTTGCATGTTGCATATGGTGTCTACCTTGTAATGCTTCTAATTAGGGTAAATTGCATCTTCTTAGTTAACACATTATACCTGTGAATATGGCATGCCTTCCTATTTTCGCAACATACTACGTCTATCTATTAACCATGTTCTTACATCAAACTACCTCTCTTCTGTATCCTGCATCAATCACTTACGATGAGACACCTTTATTCGTTGCATATTGCATATTATTTCTATCATTTTGCCATGTATTGCTTCTAATTTGGTCAAATACAATTATGTGGCCACCCTTTTAATTTGGCAGGGTGATATTGGTTTCATCTTTCATATGGTTTATAGCTTGCATTTCTTCTAACTAGTTCAAACACCTTGTGCTTAGTTTACACTTTACACATCATACATGTGAATATGTCATGCCGTCCCGTTTTTCATACATATTCCATCATCCTATCATGCGTCTGCCTTACATGAAAGTAGTGTTCGTCAGTATCATGCATCAATGAGTTCTGAACAACAAATTTTATTTCTTTTTCTTGTGGGTTTGACTTGACAAGGCAAAATCAAAAAAGAGGAAGGAAAAGAGTAAGGAAGGCGATGATGGTGGTCCTCTGCAGCAATGTAAATGGAGCATCTGTACAGATTATCCTTGTACTGCTAGTGCACTACAAGTTCCAAGTCTCCGCTCCCCTACTCCACCATCCCAGGTGCTTGCTCTAACTTGGCAATGTGATGTCTAGTTGCATGTTGCATATTGTGTCTAGCTTGTATTGCTTCTAATTAGTGTAAATTGCATCTGCTTAGCTTACACATGATACGTGTGAATACGACATGCTTTCTTGTTTGTGGTACATACTATATATGTCTATCACGCCATGAAACTACTCTTCTTGTGTATCTTGCATAATCACTTGTCATGGGACACCTTTAAGTTGGCAGTGTGATATTGGTTTGCGTCTTGACTATGATTTATAGCATGTAGTGCTTCTAATTTGATGAATGCCACCTATGACGAGAAAGTTTTAACTTGGCAGTGTGATATTGATTGCACCTTCCATATGGTGTCTAGCTTATAGTGCTTCTAATTTTTAGAAGTGCCTTCTGCTTAGTTACCACATCATAGGTGTGAATATGCCAAGCCGTCCAGTTTTTCGTATATATTCCATCCTCGTATCATGACTTTTCCTTTCATCAGAGTAGTGTTCGTCAGTATCATAAATGAATGGGTTCTAAAGAGCAAATTTTATTCCTTTTTCTTGTCAGTTTGACCTCACAATGCAAAATTAATAAAGCGGAAGGAAATTGGTAAGGCATTGGATGATGGTGGTGCTTCCGAGCAACTGAAACAGAGGGTCGCTATAGATTCTACTCCGCCATCCTCCCAACAAGATTCGCAAGACAACACAAGGCTAGACAGTCAACACAGGTGTTTTCTCCCCTACTCCACCATCACAGGTGTTTTCTCTAACTTGGCACTATTATATGTGGTTGCATGTTGTGTATGATGTCTAACTTGTATTTCTTCTAACTTTGTTGAATTGCATCTGCTTACTTTACACATCATGCCTGTGAATATGACACGTGTTCCTATTTCTAGAATATACCATATCTGATCACACCATGTTCTTACATTATACTACTGTTCTTACATATCCTGCATCAGTCACTTATGACGAGGCACCTTTAAGTCGCCACTGTAATATTTGTTGTGTCTTGCATATGATTTCTAGCATGTACTGCTTCTAATTTGCTGAAAGGCAAGACAGTTTGAACTTAGCAGAGTGATATTGGTTACATCTTTCATATGGTGTCTAGCTTGCAGTGCTTCTAATTTGTTGAAATGACTTCTGCTTAATTACCACATCATAGGTGTGAATATGTCACATCGTCCTGTTTTTCATACATGTTCCATCCTCGTATCATGTGTTTGCCTTTCATCCGAGTAGTGTTCATCAGTATCATGCATGAATGAGTTATGATGAGCGAATTTTTTTCCTTTTTCTTATCGGTTTGACTTCACAATGCAAAATCAATACATTTGAAGGAAATTAGTAAGGCAGTGAATAATGGTGGTCCTTCGGAGCAACTCAAACAGAGGGTCTCTACATATTCTACTCTACCATCCTCCCAGCAAGATTTGCAAGACAACACAAGGACGGATAGTCAATGTAGCAGTGTAGATGATGAGCACATCTCCCCTACTCCACCATCATAGGTGCTTGCTCTAACTTGGAACTGTTATATGTGGTTGCGCATTTCGTATGATGTCTAGTTTGTATTGCTTCTAATTTTGTTGAATTGCATCTGCGTAGCTTACAACTTATACCTGCAACAATCACTTACCCATAAGACACATTTAACTTGGGAGTGTGATGTAGGTTGCATCTTGCATTGTCTTCTAGCTTGTACTGCTTCTAATTTCTTGAAATTGCACTTATGACGAGACACTTTTTACCTGATAGAGTGATATCGGTTGCATGTTTATATGGTGCCTAGCTTTCATTTCTTCTAATTTTGTTGAAATGCCTTTTGCTTGTTATTTTTAATACATATTCCATCCTCCTATCGTACGTATGAACATGCAATGTTGTCTTTTTTTGTATATGTTCCATCCTCCTATCATGGGCTTGCCTTACATCAAAGTAGTGTTCGTTTGTATCATGCATCAACCAGTTATGCAGAGCTACTTTTATTCATCTTCTTGTGGTTTTGACTTCAGAAGGCAATATCAAAAAAGAGGAAGGAAAAGAGTAAGTTAGGGGATGTTGGTGGTCCTCTACACCGACGCAAATGGAGACTCTCTAGATTTTCCACTGCTACTACTAATGCAATTGAAGTCCCAAGTCTACATGATGAATTTATCTTACCTACTCCACCATCGCAGGAGCTTGCTCTAAGTTGACAGTATGATAATCGTTTCATGTTGCATATGTTGTCTAGCCTGTATTTCTTCTATTTTGATTAAATGTCACCTGCTGAGTTTATACATTATACATGTGCATATGACATGCCTTTCTGTGTCTAGAATACACTTCATCTATCTATCATACCATGTTCTTACATCAAAGTAGTACTGTTGTGTATCCCGCATCCGTCACTCATGATTGGACGCTTTTAACATGGCATTTTGATAGTGGTTGCATCTTGCATTGATTTCTAGGTTGTACTACTTCTAATTTTTCAAAATGCCACTTATGACAAGACACTTTTAACTTGGCTGAGTTATATTGGTTGCATCTTTCATATGGTGTCTAGCTTGCATTATTTCTATTTTCTTGAAAATCCTTCTGCTTAGTTTACACATCATAGCTGTGAATATGTCACGCCGTCCTATTTTTCTTACATATTCCATTCTCATATGGTTGTCTTACATCAAAGTATTACTTGTCTATATCATGCATGAGTGAGTTCTGAAGAGCGATTTTATTCTTTTGTGTTGTGGGTACGGCTTGACATGGCAAAGACAAAAAAGAGCAAGGAAAAGAATATTGTAGGGAACGGTTTTACTCGTCGGGTGCAACGAAAAAGGATGTGCCCTCAAGATTCTGTTGCTACTTATAGTGTAGTGGAAGGACCAAGTCCGCCGGCTAAATCTACAAACATAGTATCACCTGCTCCACTAGCTGTAGCATCTGCTTCAACTGTACGGGCATCTCAACGAGTTACTCATGTCGGTGTTCTGGGAACGGGGGTCCCCAGACTTGCCTGCCTGCGGGCTGCGGCGTGGCTCAAAGGGGGGCCCAGCACGGCCCGTCTTCATCAACACAGACCCAAGACCCTCGTGAGGGGCCAAGCCTCACGGGGCGGACGACACGGAGCTTCCTCAGGCACAGCCTCATCAGGCTGGCTCGCGAGAAGGCAGAGATATCAAGGCAGGGTACCTCACGAGGTGCCCGTGATGCAAGCCATGACGACCAAAGGCGCTAGGCGGGCGCCAGCCGCGCAGTGTCCTCCTTTCCTCTTTGGTGCAAAGGGAGCAAGCGCAGGCGAGAGCATCAAGCAAAGGCACCCATTTCGGTGCAACGAGACCAAGACCAGTCCAACGGCAGGGAGGAAGTCATTGTGGAGCCCCAGCCAGCGTCACCACCAGAGCCTTTGGCAGGCGAAGACTAACTTTAGTCAGGATAAGTGTACCAGATGTTCCCCTTCCAAGTGGCCAATTGTTGGCGCCCTTCCCGCTCAATATTTGGGAAGAGGCCCAGGGCCTTTGCCTATAAATAGGACTAGCCACCCACAGGGTAAAAAAGATCGGATCGCAATCGAGAAGAGAGAGAGAGAGAAGGGTGACTGAACTCCTCCTAGAAGTTCGTCGCCCCAGCCAAGAACAGACCCTCGCGAGGCTGTTCTTCCTTGTATTGCTCATCATCATCAGCCCAAGAGGCAATCCACCACACCACACACTGGACTAGGGTATTACACCACAACGGTGGCCCGAACCAGTATAAACCCTGTGTCTCTTGTGCTGTTCTTTCCATAGCTTAGATCTTAGCGAGGCGGAGGGGTGCAGGTAGGTAGAAGGCGAAATATCTGCGCGCACCCCAGTGTTCGAACCTCAAGGGTCTGCCGGAACCCGAAATCCGACATTTGGCGTGCCAGGTAGGGGTGCGCCGGAATTCCTCTTCCACCACCCCGTTCTCCTCTGACCATCGCGTCCATGTCTGACGCTCGTCGGGCCCGCGCCGAGCGCCGGGCCGCTCTCGCCTCCCGCGTCGCCCAGACGGCTCCTGTCGGCAGGCGTCCTCACCGTTCCCCGTCACCTGCCGTCAACGCCGCCACCGGCCCGGCGGGGGACGAGCAGCACGCATCGTCTCAGCATCCGTCCGTGCGGCAAGACGGCGGCACCGCTACTCCCTCGCTCACCCCAGCTGGTTCTTCGTCGCGTGCGCTCCGCGCACCCATGGAGGCTCGAGCTGCGCTCATCACGGGAAACGAGCTCTTGCGCTACCGTCCCGTCGACGATGTCTATGAAGAATGGCTCAACCGCGTCGCCGAGCTCGTCCGCGCCGCAGGGGGCTCTCCTGCACCGTCTATTCCGCTGCACCGCACCCCGGCCCGCGCGGGTGACGAAGCCCCGGGGGTGCCCCAGCCGCCTCCCCCTCAAGAAGGCGCCATGGCTCCAAGGCGCATGGCCCCTGGGCGGAACCCGCTCCGTCAGGTGCCAGCGCGGCAAGAGCAGACCTGCCAAGAAGTCCCTCGCCCGCAAGAAGCTGCCCGGGCGCTCCCTGCTCCAGCATGCCGCGACCATGCTCCTGCTCCCGCACGTCAAGACCCCGCGCTGCTCCCAGCTGCAGCGCGTGGGGACATGCAAGACCAAGCTCTCCGTCACCCAAGGCCTCCCGTGGCCACAGCAGGCTGCCGTGCCTTCACCACCGAGCTACGCAGCGTCGCGTGGCCCGGCAAGTTCAAGCCAGACTTGCCTCCTTGTTACGACGGCACGGCCGACCCTGCGGAGTTCCTCCAGCTCTATGAGCTGGGCATCGAAGCTGCCAACGGAGACGAGAAGGTCATGGCGAACTGGTTTCCCATGGCGCTCAAGGACGGGGCCCGCACCTGGCTCCTGAACCTGGCTCCAGGCACGATCTCCTCCTGGGACGAGATGCGCACCCGCTTCATCGCCAACTTCCAAGGTACTCGCGACCGGCCACCCGCCGTGAGCGACATGCGCCGCATCAAGCAACAACCCGGAGAGACCCTGCAGAAGTACATCCAGTGCTTCAACAACGCACGCCTCAAGATTCCCAAGGTGACCGAGGAGGCCATCATCTCAGCCTTCTCCGACGGCGTGCGCGATGTCAAGATGAAGGAGGAGCTAGCGATGCATGAAGACATGTGCACTTCCTTGGAGTTGTTCAACTTGGCAACCAAGTGCGCCAGGGATGAAGAAGGGCGTCTCTCCCTCCTCGAGCTACCTGCCGCAGACCCAGAAGAGAAGAAGCCCAAGGCCAAGGATGTGAAGCGCAAGGGGGCTGCCGTGCTCGCGGCAGAACCAGACACCAAGCGGGGCAGAGATCAACCCGAATCTCCCAAGGGCATTCGGTGCTGTCTGTACCATGACCTCCACACCCACAACACCAACGAATGTCAAGAGCTCCGAGCCGTGCGAGAAGGAAGGATCGGCCATCGCCCCGACCGCGGTGACTGGGGCTACGGTCGAGGAGGAGGAAGGAACGCAGGACATTGGGAAGACTGCTGCCCGCGCCAAGGGTGGCGCGATCGACCTCGCAAGGATCACTGGCAAGACCTTCCTCGCGAGGGAGACTAGAGGGATCAGCCTCGCGAGGATCGCCCGCAAGGCAACGCAGGCCTCCCTTCGCTGCCGCCGCAGCCAAGGAGAAACGAGGATCGCCATCAGGACGAGGGGGCCGGGGGCTTCCAGGAGCCGTGCGCGATCGCCTGCATCCTGGGCGGGGCTCAAGCCCCAGCCTCTCAACGCATCTTCAAGCAGTTCGCCCGCGAAGTGAATGCAGTCCTCCCCAAGCTCGAAGCCACGCGCCCTCTCAGGTGGTCGGCGTGCGCCATCACGTTCAGCTCAGCAGATCAGCTCAAGTGTGCGGCCACAGCCGGAGTCCTCCCGATGCTTTGTTCCCCAATCATCGGCAACGTGGTGGTCACCAGGACCCTCATCGATGGCGGGGCAGGGATCAACGTCCTGTCCGTGGAAACATTCAACAATCTCCAAGTGCCCTACAACCAGCTTAAGCCAACCAAGCCTTTCTCCAGAGTCACCGACGGCTCCACGGTCCCGATTGGGCAGGTCCGCCTCCCTGTCACCTTCGGGGCACGCGACAACTACCACACCGAGCTCATCGACTTCGACGTCGCCCACATTTGCCTGCCGTACAACGCCATCCTTGGCTACCCAGTGCTGGCCAAGTTCATGGCCGTAACTCACCACAGCTACAACGTCCTCAAGGTGCCAGGAAGTGGCGGAGTCATCACGGTGCCCTGTGAAGAGAAGGACGCGATGTGTTCCCTAAAACGAGCCTTTCAGGCTGCATCACTGGAAGACCCGGATCACGAAAGCAGGAGGCTTCCCGAGACCGCCCCCAAGAAGAAGAAGACATCATCCGGCCCGGCCCCTCAGGAGGCAGCCCCCTCAAGGCCCGCGCCTGCCCAGGGGGAACCTCCTTCCATCGCATAGGAAAGTGCGCCCGACGCCCTCCTCAGGCAGGGCTCGGGGGCTCTCCCCTGGAGGGCCACCGACCTGGCTAAGGTCACAAGGGAGGCACTTGGGAACCACATGGAGGCGTGTTTCGAAGCACGTTTCCCTCAAGGAGGAGTAAGGCAAGGAGAGCCAGACCCTCAGGAGTTCGTCAGCAAGGCCATTCAGGAGCTAAAGGAGTCAAGAGTCTTGAAAGGCGGCCGCCGCCTACCAGCTGTGGCTCCCCATCCAGGCGAGGATGGTGGGCTGCGCGTCTGCATCGACATACCAGGGCTCAATCGAGTCGCCTCTCTGGAGCGCCTCTGGCACTCGTGAGTGGGGCGCTGCGAAGGTCCACCCCACAGCTATGTTCGCATACCTTACAGCTTGCCGAACGCGGCTGCCACGTACCAGCGCCTCATGAGGGGTATCATGGGGGCTCAAGAGGCCAGGCGTTCCGCAGCCCTGGCGGAGATGGAGATGGTCCGTGAGGAGCCACCAGCGCCTCCGGAGCCTCCCGAGGCCCCTGGGCCTGGGGGCTCGTGAGGATCGGCTTCCGCAGCCCACCGAGTCTGCTACACCAACACTCCTTCGTCCTCGACATCATCAGGTGACATCTTTCAAGTTTCATTCCAGCTAGGAGCGCCCCCCAGGGCTGCATTATTCCCAGGCCGCGTGGGCCCGTCCCTGTGGCATGTATCCCTTTTATTTCATGTTGTTAGCTTACTTTGTTGGGGGCGCCCCATGGGCTGCATCATCCCCAAGTCGCTCGGGCCTGACCCAGTGATGTCCGCCTTCCCAGCATCTATTTGAATGAATCCACTCCTTCGCGGCTAATGTGTTTGACCTAGTTTCCCGCTCAACTGACGCCAACTGACGGAGCTGCTCCCAAACGGCACGACCTTGCGCATGGGTCCATCCCTGCAACACCGACAAACCTGAATGGCTGAGCTCTGGCCGCGGCAGCCCCGCATGGCGCCACCTCGTCAAGCCTTCAGTGCCTCATTGCCCCTCGGAAGCAACCAACGACTGACTGTCAATTGTCATGGCAACCCCTCGTTCTTTCTATGATGGGTCTACAGGATCTCCCAAAGGAGCTGCATCAGGCGAGGCCCTCGCGATGTCTCCTTCACTCTCATCTGCGCGAACCGCTTGCACGTTAAAGGGGGGGTGCCTGAGCATCACGACTCAGGGCTCCTATTGGCTCTCTAGCCCTCACCCTCTGGCCTTGACCACGGCATCGCGACCTGGCATACCAGCGATGGCTGAGACTCGCTCGAGGGCCGGGACCCAAGGGCGTAGAGCAGAAAGGGGAGCAAAGGCGGGAGGGGAGGGACACGCGAGGACCTTGCCGAGCAACCTCACGCCTGCCGATGCACGGACCCGACGACACACCAGAGAGCGGCCCCTGATTCTCGAGATAAGTCACCACCCGGAAGCACCAGCTACCGTGGCACCATCCCCGCGCCTAATGCAATCCCGTGTTAGCGACGCCGCTCTCCTTTCTCACCAAACGACGGCTGCTTGAGCGCCAAAGGGGACCTCCTGAGCATCGCGACTCAGGTGCTCTTACCGGACCCCGGGTCGCTCACCTCCTGGCCTTGACCACGGCATCGTGACCTGGCATACCAGCGACGGCTGAAGCCGCCTTGGGACTGGGACCTGTCGGCGCAGAGCACCAAGCCCTCGTGAAGTTCGAAAGGGAGAACTGAGCTAAGACGGAATGAGCAACTCGCACAATTCTACGACAAGGGTTATATTAACAAAACAGGATCACATGCACCTTACAAGCCCCCACGGGACGCGTCATTGATTCCTCGTAGGGAACAGATCCTAAAAGGACGCTAACTACACGCGCCCCTACAAAAGACGCCATCATCAACAGTGGGCCGTCGAGCACCGGCGCCAATCCAATCCAGATCAGAGTCGGCGACGGCCTGACGAGCCCGCCCCGCTCCAGGAGCGGCGCCGGCTCGGGGGCTCGTAGCTGTCGTCGCTCGTCTCCGGAGTCGCGAAGAGCTCGCCGGAGTCGCTGGAACCTCCGACGCCTCCGCCGCCTGAGGAGCCGCCAAGGGAGCGGACGGCGGGCCCAGTCCTCGCCGTAGCAGGGTCCCGACCACCTCTCCTGGGGCAGCACTCCAGTCGACGCCCGTTCGCATCGAAGACCTTGAAGAACATCACCGAAGCACCGTCGTACTCCAAGTGGATCGCGAAGGCGCCTCTTGTCCTGTAGACCCGGGCGATTTCGCTCCAGCCTCGAGTCATGAAGACCTCGCCCGGGGCAACGACCGCGACCTCTGCCTCGGTCGCGAGGGTGCTGCAGCCGGCGTGCTGCAGCCAAAGCTCCAGGAGTTCTCCCTGCGGGATGATGGAGGCGAAGAAGGGAGGAAGGCGAATCCAAGACTGAGGAGGCATGGTGGCATGGAGCACGAACTCTCGGGAGGAGCCCTCAGTGTGGACCCCAGGGGGGACGACCCACACCTTTGTGACCTGTCGGCGCCGACGGCGGCGCCGCCCGTGGCGATCGGCATCGACTCCTTCAGAGCCCTCGATGTGGGCGTACAAGGGAAGCGGGAACCCCGGCGGTGGCCGCTCACACCAGGGCCTCGACACCACCTAATGGGCCCCCTCGTCCCGGCCGCGGAGGGCGAGCTGTTTCTTCGGCGGGAGCGGGCCTGGTTCCTCTCGGGGAGCCTTTCCCTTCTCTGCCGTCGAGAACCGGCGGATCGGAGCCATCGCAGCAAGACGGAGCAAAGACCGGGAAGAAGGAGAAGCAAGAAGGGATGGACTGGAAGGGCACGCGCCGTTCCGTATTTGTGGCCGGCGAAGGCCAACCGCCGACCTCCACGATCGCAGGTAATCATGATCCGCTTTTGCATCCAGGGACTTGTCCAATCCGTGCAGTTGCCAAGGCGCCGTGGGGAAGTGGAGACGCCCACGTCCAATCAACCGCCACGCGGCGCCCAAGGCCGCAGGCTGTTAGCGCCCGCGGCGCTTCGCTCTTGCCCTTTCGCCTCCCTGCACGGCCAAGTCCGGGCGCGCCTTGGGCCCGGGGGCTACTGTCGGTGTTCTGGGAACGGGGGTCCCCAGACTTGCCTGCCTGCGGCCTGCGGCGTGGCTCAAAGGGGGGCCCAGCATGACCCGTCTTCATCAACACAGACCCAAGACCCTCGCGAGGGGCCAAGCCTCGTGGGGCGGACGACACGGAGCTTCCTCAGGCACGGCCTCATCAGGCTAGCTCGCGAGGAGGCGGAGAGATCAAGGTGGGGTACCTCACAAGGTGCCCGTGATGCAAGCCATGACGACCAAAGGCGCCAGGCGGGCGCCAGCCGTGCAGTGTCCTCCTTTCCTCTTTGGTGCAAAGGGAGCAAGCGCAGGCGAGAGCATCAAGCAAAGGCACCCGTTTCGGTGCAACGAGACCAAGACCAGTCCAACGGCAGGGAGGAAGTCATTGTGGAGCCCCAGCCAGCGTCACCACCAGAGCCTTTGGCAGGCGAGGACCAACTTTAGTCAGGATAAGTGTACCAGATGTTCCCTTCAAAGTGGCCAATTGTTGGCGCCCTTCCCACTCAATATTTGGGAAGAGGCCCAGGGCCTTCGCCTATAAATAGGACTAGCCACCCACAGGGTAAAAAAGATCGGATCGCAATCGAGAAGAGAGAGAGAGAGAAGGGTGACTGAACTCCTCCTAGCAGTTCATCGCCCTAGCCAAGAACAGACCCTCGCGAGGATGTTCTTCCTTGTATTGCTCATCATCATCAGCCCAAGAGGCAATCCACCACACCACACACTGGAGTAGGGTATTACACCACAACGGTGGCCCGAACCAGTATAAACCCTATGTCTCTTGTGCTGTTCTTTCCATAGCTTAGATCTTAGCGAGGCGGAGGGGTGCAGGTAGGTAGAAGGCGAAATCTCCGCGCACACCCCAGTGTTCGAACTTCAAGGGTCTGCCGGAACCCAAAATCCGACAACTCGTTTGTTTGCTCCGCAACTGACCAGTTCCCAAGCTACCTCCGCACCTAACACTACTTCGGAAGCACTGCTGACACAACACGACTTGGTAAGATTAGATGAACCTCATGAACATCAACACCAAGATGGTACCTGACTGAGTCAAGTTGCAGTTGCATGCTCCTTTATATGTACTCTCGCAGTTTGATGTGCACTAACACTTTCCATATTCATTGTTGAACTAGCACCTAGCACCACAGTGCAAGCGGAAACAGACATCAGGGATAATGCTTGACACATTGGAAAAATCTAAAGGAGGAAGAATGGAGATCCATTCTGAGGCAGGTTTAAAAAGGCCATGTGATGCCACAGAGTCAGCCAAGTTAGTATCAGAGGTAGCCGTTGCCGTTAGGTGTCATGCATGTATCCTCCCAATGTGGATCCAGTACATGAATGAGAAGGATGATGCCCAGTTTAACACCTTCCTTAACCATTTATCCGTAAGTAATGTCATTCATTGCAATTTGTAATATTGTATTGCTCTATCCCATAGTTTCTAGCTTCCTCCTAATAAGACTCACATTTTTCAATATAAGAGGTTCAAGTTGGAGCTGAAAGATGATGCAACTAAGCAAGCATGCACTCATGTTTTTTAGTCTGCTCTGCAATAGTATCGGTATCACCTTAGAAAAACTCACTTTGAAGGCAAGGCTAACAAAGAAATCGATCAAACATCTCTAGTGGAATATATTACATATGAAGACTAGACAACCCTTGTTAAACACTGGTCTAATAAAAAGTATCAGGTAGGGTATATGTATTTGATCATCATATAGAACTTGTATTTCCGTATGTGCCTTATAAGTGTATCTTCTTCTTGGTTAACTGTTTGGAGAACAAGACCAACCGTTCTAAAGTGAAATTCCAACAGACAACAGGTTCTCGTAGCTATATTGCACACTGCGAGCCTCTTATAAATACCAGCTAGTTCCTTCTTTTTTGTGCCATATTATCGTATCTATATTGACTTGTTCCAAATACAAAGGAAAGCCTGTGCGGACCAAAAAGAACATGAACCTAATGTAGTGCAAATCTTCAAGGATTGCCACACTAGCAAGATGAAGGGCATGAGGACACCAGTTCAAGCCCCTGTTGTAAGTCCTTCCTCCTGCTGCCTTTGAACTGCTTGTTACTGTGACGTGTTCATTTAACTGCTTGGTTTGCAACCAATGTCAGTTACTCTATTCACTTTTATACGCAGTTGTCTTAACGCATCACTTCACCTTACTCGGTTTAAAAGATATGAAGGATATTCTTTTGGTCTTGATCTGTAATCTAGTTGTGATATTCACGTGCCCACACAATGATACAATAACCTATTTGTTTTATATCCGTTTGCCCATGATATGAATGATGTCATACTATGTTCATCCTACTTTAAACCATGTCTCTTTACCCTTAGATTTCAACAAATGTGAGGAAATAGACAATACAGTAGGCATGCTACATGGACATATGTTTCGAAAGTGATTTTATTATGTAGTTGGCACTGCAATACATGCTAATGTATTACAGTAGTTCACCAAAATAAGTTATGTATAAACGCGGAACCTACTTTGTTTGTTTTTATCTCATTAGTAGCTTATTTGGTACACTAATCTACAAGTTCAAACTTTCAGCAAGCAATGGAACAAATGATTGAACAACCACAACCACCTGAAGGTCATGAGGCTACCATAGGCACAATGTCACCTCTTCCTGTAGTGCATCAGTATCTCTCCACTAACAGTGCAAAAAGCACATTCCTCTGTAATTCTGGGTTGGTTGTCAAGGTAACCTCATCCAAATCGCTTACTGAACAAAATGTTCCGTCTACACAGAGTGATATATCTGTGCTCCAGACACAAGTCCAATCCCTAATGGGCATCGTTTCGGAAACAAGAATAGTGGTTGACAAATGTCGTCAAGATATGAATGGTTTTGAAACTAGACTATCAGGAATTTGCTTCATTGTTCAAGAGTAATGGCGGTAAAAAGGGGAAGATCATGCTGCTCCATCAGATTCTACAGTCTGAAACATTAGCACTCAGGTAAAATGATTTGTGCTTATATACATCTGATGGTGCTTTTATCTGTAAGGACTATAAACTTTATGCCAATAGGCCTTTTGATGTATGGTTGGAATTTAGATTATTGTGATTCAGCATTTATTGTGCTACCAAAGGATGTAGAAATTACGATGCTATTTTTGTATAGTCAAGGTTTATCTTAGTAATTTATTCGGCCAAAAGCTTCATAGGAGCCCAACCTGCCAACATTCGTCAGACCCATTCCAATTCGGCTAAAATCGATTATGGGCCATAATTTGCATGTAGCCCACTAAAAATATCTAGGCCTAAATCAGCATAAGATTTCATATTTTTCGTTGGCCCGTGCCCACAATGGGCCTTTAACAGGCCTAAGCATAATTTGGGCCCTCAGTAACAATAGGTCGTTAACATGTGTAAATATCTCGAGCCCATAATAACATGAGCCTTTAATAGGCCGAAAGTGAGATTGGGCCCTGATTGTGCCAAATAACCCACTCGTCATTAACAGGCCGAAATGTATCTGAGCTCGTGGTGGCCCATTTACAATGCAGATCATTCACAGGACGAAATTCAGATGGGCCGTAAATGCGCCAACCTACTACATGGGCCTTTAACAGGCCGGAAGTCCGCTCAGGCTTGATTAGTATCCGTTTTATATGGGCTATTAATAGGCCCGATGTGACGTTGGGACACATATGGCCCATGGATTTCGTCCAACGTTAGCAGGCCGAAAATCACAACAGGCTGGAAGTGGCCCAAATCTACAGTGGGCCTCTTACAGGCCAAATGTCAGACATGGCCGAATATGACCCAAATCCTTCACGGTCATTTATGGGCTGAAAGTTTCAATGGCCAATAAATAGGCCCAAATGAAGCAGGACCTTTAACAGGACGGAAACACACCGGGCCGTAATTCGGCCCAAATTCTTAGCGGACTATTAAAGGGCCGGAAGTGACCATGGGTCGCGATGATGACAAGTTTAGAACGGGCCGTTGACGGGCCGATTTGACTAGCCGTATAGGCCTTAACTGCGAATGGGCCATCTGCAAGTAGGCCATTAATGGGCCATCCCGCTAATTTTGACTGGGCCAACCTTTTTAACCTAAATGGGCCGCTGCTGGGCCTTGCCACTTGTCGACGTATGATAGGCGCCTCGTGTCCATTAGGCGGTTGACATTTGTCCTTTTCACGGTGTTGGCACGTGGTTGCTATAGCCAATTATAATTTTACATGTGGAAAATCCTCATTGGTCCCAGCTGTTAACGGGTTATCGGATCCAAACCAGAACCCGATAGCTTAACGACGACTCATTACGGTGGATGCCACATGTCGGTTACCCTTGACGAAAACACTTCTATGATGCACAATATATCGTCATGGAAGTGGACGCTTCCGTGATGATAATTTTGGTAATGTCATAAAACACTTCTATGACAATATAGGTATGACTATCTTGATTCTGTCATAAAATTATCATGCATGTACATGCATGACAGAAACCTTGACATACTGTGACAAACACGTATCATCACGGAAGTGTATTTTTTGTAGTGCAATAGAGGAACCTGGATGCCCATATTGGTTCCTACATATTCAGCGAAGATCTTTATCGGTTGAACCACGATGTCAGGGATTCAGATAATCCCGTATGCAACTCCCTTTATCCAGCGATATGTTACTTGTCTGAGATTCGATCGTTGGTATCTCCATACCTAGTTCCATCTTGGTACTGACATGTCTCTTTACTCGTTACGTAATACAAGACCCCGTGACTAAACTCATTAGTCACATGAAGCTTCTCATGATGTTATACTTTCCGAGAGGGCCCAGACATATATCTCCATCACACAAAGCGACAAATCCCAGTCTCGATCCATACAAACCAACAGAGACCTTCAAAGATACCTGTAGAGTTCCTTTGTGATCACCCAGTTACAAAGTGATGTTTGATAGCACACAAGGCATTCCTCCGGTATCCGGTAGTGGCATCATCTCATGGTTGAAGGAATAGATACTTGAGATGAAGAAAGCTATAGCAAATAACTAAACGATTTGATGCTAAGCTTACGGTTGGGTTTGTCCATGACATCCTTCACCTAATGACGTGATCCCATTATCAAATGAAAACTCATGTCTATGGTTAGGAAACCATAACCATCTGTGATCAATGAGCTAGTCTAGTAGAGGCTTACTAGGGACACAATGTAGTTTATGTATTCACACATGCATTTAAGTTTTCGATCAATAAATTATAGCACTAATAATAAACATTTATCATGAACGGGAAATATTATAATAACCATTCTATTATAGCTTCTAGGGGATATTTCCAACAATATCCCACTTGCACTAGAATCAATAATCTACTCCCTCTGTTCCGAAATAGTTGTCGTTGGGGGTTTTTTCGGACCAGGTGAAAACGAGCAAATGTACAAAAATGCCCCTGATTTGAAAACGAGTCGTCGTCTTCCTCCGCCTCCTCCAGGCTCCTTCTCGTAGCCTTCCTCCGCCAGGCCACCTGCGGCCTCCACCTCCTCCAGCTGCTAGTCCGGCCACCTCCTCCTCCGCCCTCTACCTCCTCCTCCTCCA
Source organism: Triticum aestivum (assembly GCF_018294505.1). Lineage (NCBI taxonomy): Eukaryota > Viridiplantae > Streptophyta > Magnoliopsida > Poales > Poaceae > Triticum > Triticum aestivum. The sequence goes on from NC_057803.1 coordinate 359,510,242, forward strand.
CCACCCTCCACCACCTCCTCCTCCTCCGCCCAGTCTGGTGGCCACCGCTCCCAATTTGATCGCCGCCGCCCCAGCCTAGCCGCCGCCACCTCCTCCTCCTTCGCCCAGTCTGGTGGCCACCACTCACTGCACTGACCAGCCTGATCCTTGCTGCTCCCCCGCCCGGTCCTGGCTGCTCCCCCACCTGGTCCTCGCCAGGTACTCCTCGTTGCTCCCAATTCATATCAGTTTTCGCCAGATGCAGAATTGGGAGAATTTGTCGATGCTTTTAGGTACAATAGTTTGTAAAATTGATCAGGAGACATTCAATCAGGAAGAATTTGTTAAGATCAATAACTATGGCAATCAGACAAGATCATCACCCTCACAATTGGCATCATAAGAAATTACTAGAGTGTAATGATCAATTGGGAAACCTGTAATGCATGAGAAAATGATGTTGTTGCTGTCCTCGTGCTGATGTTGTCCAATTGTCAAATTTAGAGATTGATGTTGCACATGTAGCTTGGGCCATTGGTTGCACCCACACAATAGCTGTTTGAACTGACACATGCATAACCCATTGGCACCATTGCTCCATCCTTTGGGCAGGAGCCATTTCTGATGGCCCAGTCAGAAATAACAGGGACACCTCTCTTGGCTCTCTTGTTGATGAACCCAAGATGCCCGACAAGGTCCTGCTGACTGAAGCTGTACCATCCAACCTCTGCAAGCATAGCGTAGAAGCATGGGTTGAATGTCCATACACTGCTCTGGTTGATGATCAAGAGCGCCGCAAAGTCGGTGAGGTTTGGGGTGATGGTGGTTTTGAAGCAGCCCTTCCCAGTGCACGATGCACCGTTGGACGTGTTGTTGATGCCCTGGCAGTTGGAGTAGCAACCGGCCACGTACAGGCCTGGGTTGCTGTGCAGGTAGCCACCAATGATACCCATGGTGTTGCAACCGATGACCATGAAGCGGTTGCACGTGGGTCAATGGAAACAAATTCAATAGACCATTTGAGATCAATACTTGGATATTTAAAGAACTGACTATAAAACGGTGTATCCTGATGAATGATACCAACATTAAGAAAAGCCAACAGTCCTGACAGTAAATAAGAATGAAAATTGTGCAAAGTGTGAATGACAGATGTGGAAAACTAAAGTGTCAACAATGTCCACATGCTTCTAATAATGGGAAAAAAGAGGTATCTCAATCCAATGGGAATATGGGATCACTTACTCTGTTGACATAGTGTGTGATCCTTGTAAAACATGGTGTGTGTGTGTGTGTGTGTGTGTTGATGGTCTCACTCACAGGATGGATCATTGCTTCTTTTCCCTAACACTCACATGATGGATTATTGCTTCTTTTCCCTGACACAAGCAAACCAAATGAAATGAGATCTTATTTATTTACAATCAAATCAAAACAAGGAAACAAGGAAAGGTGAAAATGGACTGCACTTTAGTTTACTTCATTTCATTTCAGACAAGCAAACCAAAAGAGAGCCTTAAGTGAACATTCTTGCCATTTGTTGACAGATTACAAATATTGACAGTAAATAAGAGTGAAAATTGTGAAATAAAAATTTGTTGAAATAAAATAACTGTGGGAGTACTTGTTCTTCTTCCTGCTTCTTCTTCTTTTTCTTCTTAATCTTCTACTTGTTCTTCTTCTTCTTGTTCTTCTACTTCTACTTCTACTTATTCTTCATCTTCACCTTGCGTATTCATATCTTCAGGACAAAATGGATCTCCCAGACCTCAACTTCACTCCACCACCAGAAGATGTGGACGAAATGGATGAAGATGTAGAAAATGAAATGGAAGGAGATGCAGAAGATGGAATGGAAGGAGATGAAATTGTTCAAAATCCAGGTACAATTATAGTTGATCATTTCATCTCTTCATCATTTGATCATTTCATCACTTGATCATTTAATGATTTCTTTGTTGTATGTCTTGGTGCAGGTGTTGGGCAAGTTGGTAGAAAAAATAAAACCCTCAATGACCAGCAAAAATTTGCTGCTTATGTAGCATTGCATACACTGTGTATGAGTAGAGGAGGCACTTTTAAGAAAACTGATACGCAAGACATTGCAAATTTTTTTGGAGTGGGTGTTTGGAATATACAAAGAATTTGGAGGAAAGCAACGTTGCAAATTCAACAAGGTCAAGAGGTAGATGTTGCTGATCAGAGAAAAGGAAATTCTGGAAGAAAGCCTAAGGACATTAACCTAGAAAAAATCCTAACAATCCCATTAAACAGGAGGTCTACTATTAGATCACTAGCCTGGCAACTGAGATGTAGCCCTACCACACTTCATAGAAAGTTCATGTTGAATTTGATTAGGAGGCATACAAACTGTGTGAAGCCGACTTTAAAGGAAAAGAATAAGATGGATAGGATGAATTTTTGTTTGTCGATGCTTGATGAGGCAACAACAGCAACTGAGAGGCCTAAGTTCAAGACTATGCATAACGTTGTCCATATTGACGAGAAGTGGTTTAACATGACAAAGAAGAATAGAACATATTATCTGCTAGATGGGGAGGAAGAGCCTACGAGGCCTATACACGGCAACTGTATTGTCAAGGTGATGTTCTTGACGGCCGTTGCTAGGCCAAGGTGGGACAACGAAGGAAACGTGACCTTCTCTGGGAAAATCGGTATCTGGCCATTCGTGAAAGAAGTTCCTGCTCAGAGGAGAAGTGACAACAGGCCCAGAGGTACAATAGAGACAAAGTCAATAAAGGTCGACAGAAAAGTGATGAGGGAGTTCCTAATAGAGAAGGTCTTGCCAGCAATACAAGCAGTTTGGCCGGAAAATGATGCTGGACAGACCATCTACATGCAGCAGGATAATGCTAAGCCCCATATCTTGCCAGGTGACCAGGAATTTCTAGCAGCTATCGCAAAAACTGGACTTGACATTAGATTAGTACAACAGCCTGCCAACAGTCCTGATTTGAATGTGCTTGACCTTGGGTTTTTTAACTCGCTGCAATCGCTGACAGATTGTCTGAGTCCTAAAACACTACAAGACCTTATTGCAGGTGTTTTGGAGGAATTTGAAGGCTATGAGGTTTACAAGCTCAACAGAATTTTCCTAACTCTACAAATGTGCATGATTGAGATCATGAACCATGCGGGGGGAAATGGGTATAAAATACCACATGTTAACAAGGAAAGGCTTGAGATGTGAAGTATGTGTAGTTCCTTGAGATGAGTCTTGTGCGGAGTGCATCCCATGTGAAATTACTCCATATGTGTAATACTCCATTTTGTGAGACTTGTATGTGTAATTCCATTTTGTGATCATTTTTACTCCATGTATTTTTTCTCCATTTTGTGAGACTTGCATGTGTAATCCTTTAGTTTACAGTTTAATTAATTAAAGGAAAGGTTTCAGATTAATTAATTAAACGAAAGGTTTTTATATAATTAATTAATTAAAGGAAATGTTTCATTTTAATTTAAAGGACATGTTTCGTTTAATTCTAGAGTAAAAAGACATGTTGTTGTTGTTGCTGCTGCTACTTTTAAGTTTCAGAAGACAAGATAAGAGAAGAGAGCAAGAAGAGAAGAGAAATCATTTTTGTTTCAAAAGTTTCATTTGCTTGTGTGGAGTACTCCATTTAAACGAGGCAGGTGCAGGTGCAGCTCTAGGCAGATTACCTAGCTCCTATCAAATTCAGTTTAAACTAAATAAAATTCAGTAAGAAAAACACTTTTGAGGATTGCTAACAGTCAGTCAAATACTGAATGCAGAAAACAATTCCTGAGCCGTCCCAACATTTTAATCCTTGAGATTTTCCTTATAGTCACTCAAAGATTTGCCTTGGTTTGTTATACGAGTACTCCCTCCGTTCGGAATTACTTGTCACAAAAATGGATGTATCTATAACTAAAATACATCTAGATACATTCATTTTTTGGACGAGTAATTCTGAACAGAGGGAGTAGCTTGGTGTAGGACAAGGAGTTGCAAATTGACTTGTTGTGCATGCAAATATCCAAATTACTCATAGCACCAAAAAGTCCTACTCCAAGAGCTTCATGTGCTAAAATACTGAAGCTGCATGTGCTATAATTTTAGTTATAATTACTGCAAGCACAAGTAACAGAAAACATAAGGACCAGCAAGTTGCTGCAAGTGGGTACAATTATAAACTCACTCACAGTAACAAGTTACTCCATGACATCAAGTCCTACAGTACTGCTGCTACATTTGCTACTCCTGCCTAGAAGAAAACAACAACAAGTCCTACACTACTCCATTTTAAGCACTCCTGAACATTTTGAAACAGATTACTCCTGTTGCATTAACATTTTACTCCATTTTAAGCAGCAAGTCCTCCAAACTGAATCACTAAATCACTGAATGTACTCCCACAATATGAGTGCTACAGAAATACTGAAATGGAAATGGAAATTAAGCACATACTAACTGAAGCAAATTAACCAGTCACTGAATATACATTTAAGCAATCAGTTTTGCTTAATTTTCAACTAGTATGTGCTTAATTTGGGACTAAACTAAAGTAGCTTCTGAACTAAAGTAGCTTCTGAACTTAAGAACAGAGTACACTGCAAAGCTTTTTTTCATGTTCAAGCATCAAAGAAATGCAAGAGGGGTTTCTGAATAGTGGTTGCAACAACAAAAATAAATTCTTGACAAGGAAGGCGATCGAAGATCGTAGCATGGATGGCATGTCTCAATTTTCAGGAGCAGCATTGAACCAAATAATTTCTGAGAAGATTGTTTGGGCATGATATCCTAACCTCTCAACTTGCAGACTCCAAAGAACAGACCAGCATGTTTGGTTGGTAAGTTTTGAATTATCAGCCTGCTTGGTCGTCCAATAATCTAGTCCTTGTGATCAATGCTGAAGATTGTTGTCGAATATTGGTGCCTGGTGAGATCTTCGGGATCTCTCTTTTGCCCGAAAAATCAAGACCCAGAGACAGGTCATTTGCAGCAACAATGCTTGCAGGTAGGCAACTTCCGTGAAGCTTCTCATTTTTGTGGTCCAGTGCTGCTAGTTACAGGAAACATTTGTGGAAGAACATGCAGTGCCCCCATGTTTGGTTTTGGTAATTGATGACAATCTCTATGGACTAATGGTTGCCTTGAGCTATATTTGAAGGTTTTGTCCATAGGCTTTTCTTGGAGTCCATTTGTTGGTTTCAAGGAGAGTTTGTGATGACCACGGTGCTATTAAGGAATTATCCAAAGTCAAAGGTTTGTCATGTGAGTGTTGAGCTTATTGCAAGCATGTCTTGAAGAATAAGATTGTGTGATCATTCATGTCCACCTTCAAGACATCATCCAAATGAAGAGAGTTGGAAAGATTCAACACACAAAGCACACAAGATGTACCGAGGGATCAAGTGATCCCATGGTATGGTAAGCATTGCCCATTACGCTTTGTGTGCTAACCCATGGTCTTCGTGAGAGTTCTTTGTGGGGTTAGGTTACGGTGTGCTAGTTCAAGTGATGTATCATGAAGAGATCAAGTGTGTGAAGCTTGCCGTCCATTGTGGTGACAATGGACTTGTGAAGATGAGCGGAAGAGTGGCTCACCCATAGTGGAGTATGGGGGAGCAATCAACTAGTCTTCATCGAGCCAACGCAATCAAGAAAGGTGGTCCATCTTGAGGAGGAGTAGATCGTCATCATCTAGCTCAAGTGGACTTTGTGCAAGGCAAAGGTTTGCCCTTGATAGGTTTTCTATTTTACCGGTCTCATGGTAGTTGTGGGAGACCGGGTTATAGGATCGATTGTCGTACTATCAAGGGGGGCTCTCGATGAGTTGCTTCATCGTATCGTTCGTAGAGAGCTCAAACCATTGCATCCTTGCATCATCTTTATTGGTTCTTGTTTGGTTCTTCTCCTTGTGTGATTTGGAGCTTTTGGTCATTTTCATGACAAGCTCGAGTTCATCGAAAACGGAGTTCACATGCATCTTCTATGATGTTTTCGATGTTGGAGGTTCTGCCGGTTCTTCTCTGTTGGAGGTTTCTCTCGTCTCTATTTTGATTCTACTCGTTGTCTTGTATCCAACAAGCTTGAGTTTGCTCAATTCGGAGCTCATTTGCAGAAGTTATGGCAGTTCTGGTTTTATTGTTTCCCTCTGTTGTCTTCTCTGCAAAATGAAGGACTCCTAGTGTTGCTGATCTGGGGCATGCGGTAGTACTGCTCTCCGGAGCGGTAGTACCGCAGGCCCTTGCGGTAGTACTGCAGGTGCTCACGGTAGTACCGCTCTGTGGGAGCGGTAGTACCGTGGCCTCAGGCCAGGCGCAGCTGCTCGAGCGGTTGTAGGGGCGGATGTAATTTTTTACATCCGTGCCCTACGCGGTAGTACCGTGCCGCGGGCGCGGTAGTACCGTGGGCTCTGGCCAGGCTTAGCAGCATGAGCGGAAGTAGGGGCGGATGTAATTTTTTACATCCGCGCCCTACGCGGTAGTACCGCTCTTCGGGTGCGGTAGTACCGTGCCGGAGTTTTGCGCAGGTCCTCCCTCAGCGGAAGTAGGTACGGAAGTAATTTTTTACTTCCGTGCTTTCTCTGCGCCTAGTGTTGCCTGCCTTACGGTAGTACCGTAGGGGCGCGCGGTAGTACCGCTCCGGCGGTTCTACCACTCGTTGCCCTATGCAACAGGCCTTCATCTGGCTAGTGCTGCGCATGTGGTAGTACCGCAACCTGCAGCAGTAGTACTGCAGCCGACCGCGGTAGTACCGCAGCTCCGTGCGGTAGTACCGCGTCGTGCGGCTAAGTGAGGGGACAACGGTTGGATTTTCTCCCCACCTATAAAAGGGGGTCTTCTTATCCATTGAGACCCAATCTCTTAAGCTCGTGTTCTTCCCCATTGTTGACTTTCTTCGAGCTTGCTAACTCTCAATTCCTCCATGGATTCTTGCTAGTTTGTGAGGGAAAAGAGAGAGGAGATCTAGATCCACGTTTCCACCAATCACTTTCTCCTCTAAGTGAGGAGAACCCCTTGGATCTAGATCTTGGAGTTCTTTGTGTTCTTCTTTCGTTCTTCCTCTCATTTTCCTCCCTAGCATTAGTTGCTTCGGTGGGATTTGAGAGAGAAGGACTTGGGCACTCTGTGTGCCCTTGCCATTGCATTTGGTGCATCGGTTTGAGTTCTCCACGGTGATACGTGGAAGTTACAATTTGAGAAGCTTATTACTCTTGGGTGCTGGGTACCCTTGAGCTTGTTCCTCTTGGGTGCTTGGGCGCCCTAGACGGTTGGTGGTGTTCGGAGCTCAATCATTGTGGTGTAAAGCTCTGGGCAAGCGTCGGGGTCTCCAATTAGGTTGTGGAGATCGCCCCGAGCAATTTGACGGGTACCGGTGACTGCCCCCAAGGGTTGCCAAAGTGTACGGGTTCGGTGACCACCCCCAAGGGTTGCCATCTGTACGGGTTCGGTGACCGCCCTCAAGGGTCCCTTAGTGGATTCACGGCATCTTGCATTGTGCGAGGCTGTGAGGAGATTACGGTGGCCCTAGTGGCTTCTTGGGGAGCATTGTGCCTCCAGACCGCTCCAAACGGAGATTAGCATCCGCAAGGGTGTGAACTTCGGGATACATCGTCGTCTCCGCGTGCCTCGATTATCTCTTACCCGAGCTCTTTACTTATGCACTTTACTTTGTGATAGCCATATTGTTTCTTGTCATATATCTTGCTATCACCTAGTAGTTTATGTTGCTTAGCATAAGTTGTTGGTGCACATAGGTGAGCCTAGTTGTTGTAGGTTTTGTGCTTGACAAATTAACCGCTAGGTTTATTCCGCATTTGTTCAAGCCTAAACCGTCATTATTTTAAAACGCCTATTCACCACCCCCCCCCTAGGCGACATCCACAATCTTTCAATTTTGTATGGCATAAGAAATTTATTATACCTGGATATATCTGTGGCAAACTGATTTATTAAGTTCTGCTAGAAAACTGATTTATTAACAAGAATGCAAGTGCAATTTGCAAAACTGATTGGTTAAATTTCTAGGCATGAGGATAGTTGAAAATTAAGCACATACTAACTGAAATCACTGAATATACTCCCACAATATTGGTTGTGTGAAATACTGAAATGGAAATTAAGCACATATTAACTGAAGAAATGTTCCAAGGAAAAATTATGAAGCAGATGATGATACGAGGGGGCTAATTTCATTACTACTTGAGCAAAGATGACTGAAAGAATACTTAAGCAAGTGAACTGAATTTCACTACAGAGCAGGATGACTGGTACTTGACATGTAGGATGAAGCATAGATGCTCCGCTCGGTCTAGGATGAAGAAGAGACCAAGGCGAAGAGGACCAGCTCGTCAGGGATCTGCTCTGCTCTGACCTGCTCTGCTAGATCAAGTGGACCAACTTGTTTTGGTGGCGCCGACCTCCACGCCCTCACCAACCCCTGCACGTCGCAAGGGGTTGGCATCTTCTTCTGCCCGGTGCTGGTGTCCAGCAGCAGCGACGTTGGCATCAGGACGCAGCTCGGGACGGCGACACCGAGTACATTGAGTCCATCGACTTCACGATGGGCGCCGATGCCGCCCCGCTCGCCGCCTTCTTGGGGCTCTTCTCAGCGCGTAAGTCGACCTGGCGGCCTGCCGATGCCGGCGAGGCCTGGAGGTGCTGCGGTAGGGGCAGGAGGGGCGGCTTCGGATCCACCCACCGGAAATTAAAAATGAGATCTTGGAAGGGGCGACAACGACGGGTCAAACGGAGAGGCGGCGACGACACGAGAGGGAGAGGCGGAGGCGAAGCAGGTGAGAGACGCCGGCGAGGGAGAGGTGGCGGCGACGCCTACGAGGGAGAGGCGGCGGTGGCGGTGGCGGCGAGCTAGGGATTCCATGAGCAAGCGAGAGAGTGGGGGAGTGAGCGAGAGAGTGGGCGAGCGAGCGAGAGGTGGAAGGGCAGTTTAGGAAACAACCAAATAATTTGTATGTGACGAATTTTGCACTAGCAACGTAGAACGACAACTATTTCGGAACAGAGGGAGTAGATTACATTGTAATGAAACTAATACCCATGTAGTCTTGGTGTTGATCATGTTTTGCTTGTGGAAGAGGTTTAGTCAACGGGTCTGCCACATTTAGATCTGTATGTACTTTGCAAAGTTCTATGTCTCCCTCCTTGGTGTAATCGCGGATGGAGTTGAAGAGGCGTTTGATGTGCTTGGTCTTCTTGTGAAACCTGGGCTCCTTGGCTACGACAATTGCACCCTACTCAGTTTCTGGTTAAGGACCTTGAGTACTTGCTCGGACCATCTATCATATTCTCCGACATACTCTGTGGCCAATTAAAGGGCATCCATCTTCAACCAAGCTTGAAGGCACCATGAAGACATTGGTCTACAATGCCCTCACTGGCATTCAGTTCAATACTCCTAATTTCTTCATCTAACAATTGGCTGCATTTGGTATCAACCTTTTTGGTCTTAAATTCTATGCGCGGTGGATCATGCCTCTGATGAAGCATTGCTCAACATTCAACTATCAAGCTTCAGCTCGCAACCACATTATCTTCCTGCCTGATGTTCATGTGCCTCATGAAGTTATTGATCCTCAAGCAGACAAGAAGCCAATTGATGAAGACAATGCTGCACATCAAAGCATCTCACGCCATCTTGAAGCCATTCATGTTCCAAATACTGCTGCTCCTGGTCTACTTATTGGTCAGATTCATCAACCTCGTTGTGCAAACATTAACGCAACCACCAGCACAGTTCCTCAGAGACCTCAGAAGCATGCTCGCACACTGGCAGACAAAGAACTTCTAGTTTCTCTCCATCAAAACCTAGATAAGCATCATGAATGGTTGAAGTGCTAAATGCAGAGTCTACTTGGTGACGTCAATCGCATTAGAAATCTCTCTACTAACCGCATCATGACTGGTCGCTCATGAAGCTAATAGACATGATTGTAAGAGCCTCACATTACTATGCTCTAATGATGACCTTGTTGCCGATGGATTAAAGGAGAACTTCAAATTTGGCTCCAAGCCCCCAGAAAATGCAAAGTGGCGTGCTACACCGTCGATTGAAGACTCAGAGTACTCATCATCTACACCAACCGTCCATGCTTGTGTGATTGATGAGGAAGATGAAGCCACTTCACCAGCATTGACTTCACTATGTCATGATGTTGTATCAGGCCCTTCTGCACTGACCAACACCGACATCGACCCGGTTGTACCAACATCTTCACCACCGCCATCCGAGAATGCTTAGACACCCTATGTCTTCATACCTTTTTGGTCATTCGATGACAAACAGAGGAGATGCATATGGGTTCATAGTCTTCAAGTGGGCATTTTTGGGTTGGGTCTGTTGTATTATGTTAAGTTTTACAACTCTCGTTCTTGAACATTTGTGGTTTTGGGTTGTAAACATAAGTCATGATGGACGTCTGCTACATTTTCTGCCCTCATTTCATGCGCATTACCAAAATTAAACTTGTTCGCATGCAGTCATTCTGCATACGCCAATTATTCATTGTGCATGTCATTATCATCAAATTATTCCTGTATGCACTTTGATTTTACTTCATGAAAAGAGGGAGATCTCCGCAAAGTGAAACCTGCCATGTGCATTTGCATTCAAAGGAAAACTACTTATATTCACATCTTTAGGGGGAGCTCCTCCAATTTCATGAAGCTAATGACCATGTTCTTTAACTTTCACATATTTTATCGCAGTTGAAAACTTCAACCAGTTTGTCATCAATCACCAGAAAGGGGGAGATTTTAAGTGCATCTAGTGCCACCCCTAGTTGGTTTTGGAGTATTGACAACAAACTTTGTTGTGGGACTAATGTGTTTGTGAGATTCACACGAGAACATAGGTAGAAGTCCCCATTGATTCGGTTTACCCATCGAAGATAACCCCTAAAATGTATGAAGACATTTAAGACAATGGTGGTTCAGGAAGACATTCGTGCCGAAGATAATGACACGTGAAGACATTCTTTTGAACCCAATGGATCATGAGGACATAGTTTCTTTCGTAGTTTTATTTTCTTCTTTCCTGAGTCATAGGAACCACTGAACTATTAAGTTGGGTCGAGGTAAACAAAGTCAGAAAACTAACATGATGCTTAACCTAAAATCCTATGTCTTCGGGCAAAGACAATGAGAGAAAATCTCTTCCAGAGTTATTTGAGTCAGCTTTACTTGGAGCTCAAGTCAAGCTGTCGTGTGTGTTTGAAATCCGACCGTTAGACATGTTCGGCTGTGTATTGAGCCAGGGTCATTTCGGACATATCATGTTGGGTTGCCTCCTGGCTATAAATAGCCCACCTCTCCAACATAAGTTGGTGGCTGCTCCGAGTTAGTGCACGACTTTTTTCAGTTGAGAGCAACTCACCTCCGAAGCCATTTGAGAGAAAATCCTTGCGAGGACAAACCCGAAACACCCAGAGCCCAAAGTGTCTTGAGCATCATTGAATCCTTTCAGTTTTGCGTGAACCAGAGCCTTATTACACTAGAAGATTGTGATCTTCTAGTCGGTTAGGCATCGCGTTCTGAGCATCCAAGAGTCAATGTGGATTGCTAGTGAACAAAGTCTGTGAAGGTTTGGAAACCTACCTTGAAGACTTACCAGAGTGATTGGGCGATACCTGAGGGTTTTAGCTTAGGGGGAATAAGGTGAAGGCGTGGTCTTCTGAGTTCAATCCCAGCCTCCCTAACCAAATGTATAGTTGTCACAGCAACTAGAACTGGTCTACCAAATCCTTGTCTTCATCGAGCAACTGGTTCTATCATCGAACTCCTTTACTTACTGTTTAGTTTCGTGAAGTCTTTCCATGTATGTTCTGTTCGAAGACATTGTGTGAAGACATTCTCTTTCATTGCATATTTGTCTTCACACTATCTTCCAAATCTAATCCGTTCTACCTAGCTTCTACTTGTCTCCGTGCAAAAAATGTATTGTACTTTCACATTCTTGCAAGCCTATTGTAGCTGCATCATGTTTAGTTATAGTTTTGTTTGCATGTCTTCGAAGACATCACCTATTTTGAAGACTTTCATAAAAATCGCCTATTCACCCCCCTCTAGTCGATAACTAGCACTTTCACTACATCTCTACTACTAAAGGAGAATTTGGCATGTTATTCACGGTTAAGAGGCAGAATAATAGATCCAAGAACAGCCACAGAAAAATAGAAATACAGTACCACTAATTATGTCCCAGCCCAGTCTACTATCGTGACTCGCACTAAGGCCAAAGGTTATTATTGCCCATCGCAGACTGCTACTAGGTCCAAGCTATTGAATGGACATCGAGGAACGTCCACATGGTGGCAGAATGCACACATATGGCAATGCAACACAATTTTTCTTTTAATTTGCTCCATCTCATAATCTGTCACTTTCTGTAGGTTTTATGGCTCCTTGTAATCTACTCCCTCCATCCCAAATTAAGTGACTCGACTTTACACTAACTTTCGTACAATGTTAGTACAAAGTTGAGTCACTTATTTTGGAACAGAGGGAGTACAATATAAGAGCATATAGTGACATGAGGATTAGTGGTATTGCCTATCACCTCCTTCAGGAAGCTTGTTTCTATTATTTTGCCAAAACAGCTAGAGAACATTATCATTAATAAATATAATTATTCTTGTACCTTCCAAAAAGATGGGAGTATACCTATAATCGAAGAACAAAGGAGCTGCTCAATCGAGTATCATCAAAGCCTGATTCTGACCAGCAATGTTCAATGTCTTTGCACCTCTGCAATTGGTCACAACCATCTTCAATCACCTGATGGCAGAAGAACACGAGCATTAGTACTACGATATGGGGGCTACATATCTTAGAAGTTTCATGTAGCAAAACTTAGGGCATAAAAAGCTGAACCAATCATCTCCACTCCATTGCCAATTACAAATGGATTACAACTCCACTCTATACAAATATCACCTCTCCCTACTAAAATGTTGTTGAAATCATGGTACTGGTAGTAGAAAAAATGCATTCTCAATCACACTAATCCTGACTAACTCTACTGGCTGATAGCAACCACAGACATTGGCCTAAGAAAATCTTGTCTCAAGCAATCCGTTGAACTTGTATAGAGAAGAGCCTCCATCTTAGTGACGTTGCTGGAAGGGAAACTAACGCATAATTTAGTTTGCATGCATTTACCAAAACTGAACTATTTAACACACATACATTCCTAGTGGCGCTGCTTACAAAGAAACTACTGCAAACTCATTATTGAGACTAATCAGTCATGATCAGTATTTTGGATAATTTTAATTAGTGTTGTAGAAAATGAATCTTTAGAGAAATATATACCCTATCTGATGGTTATGTTTGTCACACCATGTCGGTGGAAACGACACCTATGGGGTCACTGGGATCCCTTCTACGATAGGCGGGCGCAGGGTTATGAGAAGAGCGGGTCTGACAGGAAGCACACGGTAGGCGGGCCTGGATGTATTTGAGTGTTCTTGTGTTCTTCAACTAGCTACGGGGTGCACCTTGCACAAAAAAGCTGAATCCCCCTCTTGGTCGCCTCGGGCCTCCTTTTCTAGGCAAAAAGGGGTCGCCAAAGTGGCACACATGAGGTGGAAAGGTCTATAGTCGATGAGCCTATCCTCTGGGACCGTCAGACAAACGCATTTAATGCGTTGTCGATGTGCCCCCTTGCTTTATCGGGGACGCCAGGGAAGCACGTCCCAGTTGTCGCCGCCTCGCCTGGCCTTGACACGCGTCCGAGCTGACGGGGCGTCAAGGCGCCACGTTGGCTGGCTGCTGGGATGGCACGGTGGTGGAGCCTTCATGAAGACTTGCATGCCACCATGTAGAACCTTGCTGGGTTGGTGTAGAGGCCGCACGTCGCCACGCAGGCATCTGCTCAACTGGTTGAGCTGGCAGCTACATGGGGACGACAGTGGAGTCTTGGCTGGCGCAGGCCTAGCAGTAGCCCTGCGGATGCCCTTGGCAAGGGTCTTGCCGGGGGCCCGGCAAGGGTCTTGCCGTGGCGTTGCTGTCATCCCCGGCACGAGTCTTGCCAAGGGTCTTGTGGATTTCCTCGGCTAGGATCCTGCCGAGGGTTGTTGTCTTCTGGTCCTCATCTGAACTCATATGTTTATGATCTTGACGAAGATTTGCATGCCACCATACAGGCGCCTCCCGACCCTTGGCTCCAATGTAGTTGATTGGGTTGGAGCCTGTGGGCTCAAGGGTGGCTCGCTCTGCCGGTGTTGGGCAAGCTGCCCCGGCAAGGACCTTGCCGGGGCTGCGGAGGCTGCATCAGCACTGATCTGGCCGAGGGAGTCCACCTCGCCCTCTTGCTCTCCTGCGCTTCTAGTCTTGGGGTTGCCTTGGTTGTCTTGTGCTTCGGCTTCTCTCCGGCTTCCCTCCTCTGCCCTGCTAAGCATGGCCACGGCGTGTGGCTCTGACTGCCCATGCACAAGTAAAGGGTCAAAAGGAGAGCACCTAATTTTGTACAACGATAGGAGCCCCCGGGCATGGGCCACACATAAGCGCGATGCATTGTTGGGCTAGGCCCAGAATGATGTGTGGGCAGGTGGGGCAGATTTTACCGTAGTAACTTCTCGTCCGCTATGCTTCCGCACGACCCGCGTTGAACGCGTGACATGGAGGGTCGTGCGTGACGTGGGGGTCATGCATGGGGAGGTTCCCGCATGCATGCGTCACATCATGGTAAAGAGGCGGCTCGCGCCTTCCCCATAAAAGGAGGGAGGCCTAGAGGCACGGCCCATTTACTTGGGTGGACTCGGGTCGTGGTCTTCAAGGCGCCCGCGCCCAGCGATCACGGGGTGGGGAGCGGCTGCTTCGCCCATCCCTTTAATGCTGCTCGCCCGCCATGTGTCCCTCATGCAGGTGGCAGGAGGTGGAGGCGGGAAACCGGGTCGTCGCTGATTGGGGCAACGGGCCGGTCCTGATTCTCTGCGCCCCCGATGTCCGGATTGGTCGAGTGGGGTGGCCGAGCCCCGACTCCGCCCCTTTATAAGAAGGGGAGGGGGCGGCATTTCACATTCTTACATAATATGTCTCCTTCCACATCTGCTTCTTTGTTCCATCTGCCATGCCGAGAGGAAGCGTTGGCCCTTCGATTGTGGCGGCGAGGGTTGCTGCTCGTCAGCGCGTTCCTCCTCCCCAAGAGCTTGTGGCGGGGGAACCGACCATGAGAGGAAAAGGTAGGGGCGAGGCCGAGGTCATCGTGGCGCTCGGGGGAGAGGAGGACGGGGCGGCACATCGGCCTCGCCTCCACCAGCGATGCCTCCCCCGACGGAGGGCCACGTCGGGGACCAGCCCCGCGAGTTCTTCATCAGGCTGCGCCGGCCACTACGTCGCCGCCTCCATCTCCCTACTACATTTGCTCGGGAGATGGAGCTCGATCCACCCCAGACCCTCCGGTTGCACATGAGGGGCTGCGGGAACGGCGGCACGCGGGTCAATGTCGACTTCCCCGCTCCTCATGTCATGTATCTCCACCGCGGATGGAAGACGTTCACTCGCATCCACAGCCTGAGGGCGGAGCTTGTCCTCTACTTCAAGTTAATGGAGGGGAGCCTGCTCTCCATCAAGGTCTTTGGAGATCTTGGAACTCGGTTTGACATGCTGAGTGGAGAGCTCTTCCGACGATGAAGATTCCTCATCAAGATGGAGTGATGAGGAGGGCAGCGACAACGACGACCAGAGTGTCGAGCGGGGTCACGTCGACCTCGTCTCCGACTGATCGCGTCGCCCCGCCCTACGTCATGCGGCCTGTCAAGGGCCTTCCTCGCCAAGCTCTCCATCGGGGCGCTCCCCATCATCTCCTTGGGCGGCTCGCGTAGGAGGGCCAGAGAAGGCGAAGAAGGCGGGTGGCGGCTGTCAAGTCAGAGTACGCGGGCACCGACGCCTTCATCGCGTATTGCCGGCCCGCTGCCTCATCTTCCAGCTCCCCTCCCGGCACCGGGACGTTCTCTTGGTGCCTTCTGCTCCTCGCACCTCGCCTAGGCGCTCTTTTCGCCCTCCTGCCCTCTTATTCCACCTTCTGAGGAGAGGGACAAGAAAGGGATTACGGGCATCTTATGTTTTTTTAGTTTGTAAGCCTGTGGGCACTTGTTAATTTTAATACTTGTTATCCCCTTGCTCATGTTTTTAATTCCGTATGAACTGTACCTGTATGGGATGTTTTTAATGAAAAAGGGTGCTTGTCGGCTTATCTATGCGTGAGTGAGGCCCATTCCAAGGAACGAATCCTTGTTATTTTTAAGATAAACATTGTCGCCCGACAACATGCCTTGTCGTTCCCTGACTTCGGTCGACCATTGTCACGCCTTCGGTGGAGGCAGGGGCAAAGTAGAGTTAGGCCCTCCATTTATTTCCTTGCCACCGTGTCTACGACTCGGGTCTGTCCCAGGGACTTGGGTACAAGAAGAAGGGGGAGCACGGTGGTCTTGGAGCAAAATGAGGTTTCATTTGTCCCAGTTCTATACGGAAATGCATAACAGGGGATGAAGGACTTATCTGAATCCGCAGCCCCTAGCAACTTTGGCTTGTCGTGGTAAGATCCTTGTGTCTTCAGCCCCCGGTAGTCTCGGTTTGCCGGGGCCGGAGAGCCGATTTGTTTTCTTTCTCCCAAGCGGCTCAGCAGAAGTGTCCATGTTCCCTGTGAACCAAAGGAGACAGAAAAATGCATACTCGACCACTAGGCTACGGGTTAGTCGCCGTTACGCACTATCAACCCTAACCGAGGGAGAGACTTAACCTAGCATGCATGCTAAAACTTAGGGCGCCAGCACATCATTTATTCATGCTCAGGGTCTACGCCTGGCTTTGTACAAAGGGTTACATGCCTTGCCGGCAAGGCTTGTACAAAATGTGGGTTCCAGGGGGGGCGGCAATTTCGCCTTATGGGTAAAACTTGCGAGGATGTTCAATATTCCAGGAGTTCCTCACTGGAATAGCATCTTCGGTCTCCAGGTGGACTGCGCCAGGCCTGGTGACTCCTATTACCCGATAAGGGCCTTCCCACTTTGCCGTCAACTTGTTGGAATTCTTGGCCGAATGAACGCGCCGAAGAACAATGTCGCCTTCCTCAAAGCTTCGGGCATGAACCTTGTGGCTATGGTAGCGGCGCAACACTTGCTGGCAGCGTGCTGCTCTCACACCCGCCCGAAGACGATCTTCCTCAAGGAGCGTTGCGTCATCTTGCCGCAATCGCTCTTGCTCAAGATCATCATAAGCGAGCACTTGAGGTGACCCATATAGGAGTTCCACGGGGTAGAACTGCTTCTGCCCCGTATACCAGGGCAAAGGGTGTCTGGCCAGTGGCTCGATTTGGCATTGTTCTGATCGACCAAAGAACCACTGGCAACTCATCAATCCAGCGCCTTACGCTTTTGTGCAGCTTGTCAAAAGTCTTTGTTCTCAGGCCTCGCAGTACTTCAGCATTTGCCCTCTCTGCCTGGCCGTTGCTCCGTGGGTGTGCCATGGAAGCGAAACAGACCTTGCTACCGAGGTCTTGGGTGTACTGCATGAAGGTGTGGCTTGTGAACTGCATGCTGTTGTCGGTGATGACTCTGTTTGGCACACCAAAACGGCAGACTAGTCCCTTGAAGACTTGAAGACTGACTGTGATGTCACCTTCCTCACTGTTTCCACCTCCGGCCACTTTGTGAACTTGTCGATTGCAACATACAAGTACTAAAATCCCCAATAGCACGGGGGAAGGGGCCCAGTATGTCGAGCCCCCAGACCGAAAACGGCCAGGAGAGAGGAATTGTTTGAAGGGCTTGAGCTGGTTGATGAAGCTTGTTTGAATGTAACTGACACGCTTCACATTTGGTTACTAGTGCCGTTGCATCCTGGAGGGCAGTGGGCCAGAAGAAATCTTGCCGGAACGCTTTGCCAGCAAGGGCCCTCGACCCTATGTGGGAGCCTCATATGCCTCCGTGTATCTCTGCCAACAGCCCAGTCCTTCCTCCCGGGGAATGCACTTCATTTTCACGTTGTTCGGTCGCTTCCTGTACAGACTGACGGGCTACTTTCTCCGCTTCTTCCTGCTCCTCAGGAAGCTCCCCTGTTTGGAGGAATCAAACAGTATGTTGTGCCCATGCAGGAGCCTGGGGCTCGACGGCAAGGGCCAAACACATTTCTTCTGCCGTGGGAGTGGCAGTCTCTACGACTAGTGCTTGACGGCCCACCAGAATCAGTCGCTCCTCGGCAGGCTCAAAAGCCGCGGCAACACCCTCGCCGGCGGACCCCGTGGGCTCAGCGGGAAAGTACTTGCCGAGGCCTGATTTCCTCCATTTGCTATGCTTTGTTAATGGTTCGACGGATGGTTGAGTTAACCGAAGCAAAAAAAGTACCTGGTTCCACTGGTAACTTGAATGTAGCGTGATTTTACAGGTAATCGGCGATGGAGCAGAGAACGTGCTCCGCTTGTATACCGTCAAAGCGCTCCTCCAGCTTCCTCACCTCATCTACTTAGGCCTCCATCAACAGGCTCTGATAATCTTTGTTAACTTGCCTAACGACAAGCTTGAATCGCCCCTAACGATGAGCTTCTTTACCCCGACGTCTGCCGCAGTCCTAAGGCCGGCAAGCAACCCCTCGTACTCAGCAGTGTTGTTGGTGGACATCTCCCTGGGAAAGTGCATCTGGATTACATACTTGAGGTGCTCTCCGATGGGCGCGACGAGCAACACACCAGCACCGGCGCCTTGCAGTGAGAAAGCCCCATCAAAATACATGATACAGTTGCGACTTTCTTCCTTGCCAGGGAGTGTGGTCTCCTGGATCTCTTCGTCAGGCATTGAGGTCCATTCTGCAATTAATTCTGCCAAGACTCTGCTCTGGATTGTCGAAGTACTTTCAAACTTCAAACCAAAGCTCGAAAGCTCCAAGGCCCACTCCACAATCCTTCCGGTTGCGTCCGGGTTGTGCAGTATCCGTTGTAATGGGAGGCGGGTGACGTTAGTGATTTCGTGTGCTTGGAACTAGTGACGCAGCTTCCTCGAGGCCATAAGGAGGCCAAAGAGCAATTTTTGCACACCAGAGTACCTTGACCTAGCCCCCCTGCAGGAGGGAGCTGACAAAGTAAATCGGGTGCTGCATCATCTTCTTCTTCTGCACCGCCTCACTTGATTGCATGGGGTCTGTCCTGATGGTGTTAGACTCCGCCGGGGGCCTTGCCTCGCCGGCATCGGGCCCTACCGGGGGAATCTCTGGCTCGCCATCCGCCAGTCCAACTGAGGGAGTCCTGGACTAAGGGGTCGTTAGGCGTCCGACCTGTTATCTGTGGGCCGGACTAATGGGCTTTGAGGATATGAAGACCGAAGACTATACCCGTGTCCGGATGGGACTCTCCTTGGCATGGAAGGCAAGCTTGGCGAACAATTGTGAAGATTCCATCTTATGTAACCGACTCTATGTAACCCTAGATCTCCCCGGTGTCTATATAAACCGGATGGTGTAGTCCGAAAAGGATATACTCAATACCATAGTCATACAGACTAGACTTCTAGGGTTTAGCCATTACGATCTCGTAGTAGATCAACTATTTTAATACTCATATTCATCAAGATCAATCAAGCAGGAAGTAGGGTATTACCTCCATAGAGAGGGCCCGAACCTGGGTAAACATCATGTCCCCTGTCTCCTGTTACCATCAACCTTAGACGCATAGTTCGGGACCCCCAACCCGAGATCCGCCGGTTTTGACACTGACATTGGTGCTTTCATTGAGAGTTCCTCGGTGCTGTCGCCAAAAGGTTTGATGGCCCCTTCAATCATCAATAATGATGCTATCTGCGGAGAAACTTTCCTCCCAGACAGATCTTCGTGCTCGGCGGATTCGCACTGCGGACCAAATCGTTTGACCATCTGGAGCAGATCGAAAGCTACGCCACTGGCCATCAGGTCAGATTCGGGAGCCTGAACCACGTCGCAGACATCCGTGGAGACTTGATCTACGCCAGATTCGATACCGCGGCGGCCGCTCCCGGTCACCCCGATGATCATAACCTAAATCTGTCATGGGGCCGCATCCAGGAGATCGCTCATGTAACTGCTCTGGCCCTAGAGCTGGAGCAGGCCGCGCCTTCCAAAGACGGGAGGCTTAACCCCACCTCAGTGGCCGTAGATTCCACGGTGTTGGAGCCGCACATGGACCTGGTCTCAAACAATGCCTTTGCCACCGGAACGCCGGACTCATCTCCGGTAGTAGGTTCCAAACCGCGCGAGCCCGCGGACGCCGAGCTTGATTGTTTATCGATCTTCAAATTCAGCGCTGCAGACATCTTCCAGCAATTGCCTTCGGGCAATGTGCTAACTCATTCAAAAACCTGTCTTTGGCGGAGCACTCTCAGCCGAACTATATCCGGCTCGAACTAGGGGCTGACGATGGAGAATTTTACTTCCCACCCGCCACCCACCTTATAGCCACGATCGAGGATTTGACCGACAAACTTGATTACGACTCCAAGGACATCGATGGTATGGATGACGATGCCGGAGAAGAAGAGGCCCAGAACCTGTCGTTCACCGGATGCTGGACGGCCACATCCTCGTATGACGTATACATGGTGGATGCACCAAAGGAGCACATCGACGACAATAAGGAAGACCTAGTTGAGGATAAACCTTCCGAAAGACAGTCCAAGCGCCGGCCTCAGCGGCGCGGCTCTAAGTCATGCCGCAGTAAAGACAGCAACACTGGCACATGAGAAGATGACACTCCGGAAGGTGCCGAAGACAACGAAGACCCCGTCGATAAAGCAAGCAAACAAGATGAACAGGAAGATGAGCAGGTTAGCCCTGTTAAACAGGCCACACACGAAGATTTGGAGCCTCGGCATCAAAGACTTCATCGTGCCCGAGGAACCTCTTGAGCTAGAGCGCTTCAAGCTCCAGGTAATAGACACGGCAAGGAGCTTGAAAAAGAAGCAGCAACAGCTTCAAGCAGACCAAGATCTGCTCAATGATAATTGGACTGATGTCCTAGCAGTCGAAGAATATGGCCTCAAGCCCCCAACCAAAAGCTACCCAAAGTGCAAATTGCTACCTCAGTTCGACGAGGAGGCGCCGGAGTACATACCATCATCGCACAATACGGCCGACCGACCACCATGTGGTCGGGACAAAACGACAACTCATGCCAAACACTAGCCCGCCCGCCTCGTCACTCAGGTAGAGGTAAATTAGCCCACAGCCATACGTATGACCTCCGGCAGAACCTGAACAATAAAGCAGGACATACCAGATCAATCTACGGATCGCGAGGACACGCTTCGACACGCAACAACGGCCACCTATTCGGACATGACAAACCCAGTCATGCGCGGGCTGAAGACCGCAGACGGACTCTATCAGAGCTGCATCATGATATGGCCTGATATAGAGGCCCTGCACACCCTCATTGCTTTACTGACAAGGTCCTGGATCACGAATTCCCAGAAGGATTCAAGCCCATGAACATAGAATCATATGACGGAACCATGGACCACGCGGTGTGGATCGAGGACTTCATTCTCCACATCCACACGGCCCGCGGAGATGACCTCCACGCCATAAAATACCTCCCTCGAAAACTCAAAGGGCCAGCTCGGCATTAGCTAAACAGTCTGCCTAAAAATTCCATTGGCAGCTGGGAGGACTTGGAAGAGGCTTTCCTCAAAAACTTCCGAGGTACATATGTTCGACCTCCGGACGTTGATGACTTAAGCCACATAGTTCAACAGCCCGGAGGGTCCGCCAGGAAATTTAGGACAAGGTTCTTAACTAAAAAGAACCAAATTGTCGACTGTCAAGCATAGCATCCGCGACGAATGGCTCGCTCGCCACCTCGGCCAAGAAAAGCCAAAATCCATGGTGGCCCTCACGGCACTCATGACCCGCTTTTGTGCGGGCGAGGAAAGTTGGTTGGCCCGTAGCAAAAACAATGCAAGCGATGTCAGCACCGCTGAAGTTAAAAGCAACAAAGACAAGTCCCGACGCAATAGATACAAGCGCCGAAACAACATTGACAACACCGAGGACACGGCGGTCAATGCCGGATTCAGTGGCTCTCAGTCCGGTCAGCGGAAGAAGTCGTTCCAAAAGAACAATTCGGGCCCATCCAGCTTGGACCACATACTTTTAAATTGTCCATGCCAGATTCATGGCACCCCCAACAAGCCTCCTAATCATACAAATAGAGAGTGCTGGGTTTTCAAATAGGCCGGTAAATTAAACGCCGAGAATAGGGAAAAGGGATCGCAAAGCGAGGACGACGATGAAGAGCCACGACAACCGAACACAGGGGGACAGAAGAAGTTTCCCCCTCATGTCAAAACGGTGAACATGATATATGCTACCCACATCCCCAAGAGTGAGCGCAAGCGTGCGCTCAGGGACGTCTACGCGATAGAGCTAGTCGCCCCAAAATTCAATCCATGGTCATCATACCCGATCACTTTTGATCGCCGAGATCACCTAACCAGTATCCGTCACGGTGGCTCAGCCGCACTGGTCTTAGACCCGATAATTGATGGGTTCCACATGACTCATGTCCTTATGGACGGCGGTAGCAGCCTCAATCTTCTCTATCAGGATACTGTGCGAAAAATGGGCATTAACTCATCATGGATTAAGCCTACAAAGACCACCTTTAAGGAGTCATTCCAGGCGTAGAGGCCTGTTGTACAGGCTCAATCACATTAGAGGTTGTCTTCGGATCTCCGGACAACTTCCAAAGCAAGGAGTTAGTCTTCGATATCATCCCATTCCGTAGCGGCTATCATGCACTGCTCGGACGAACTGCGTTTGCTCGATTCAACGCAGTGCCACACTATTCTTATCTCAAGCTCAAGATGCCTGGCCCATGCAGCGTCATAACAGTCAATGGCAATATGAAACACTCTCTCCGTACAGAAGAGCACATAGCTGCCCTAGGAGTAGAAATACATAGTGGCCTTCTCAAGCAAAACCTTCATTCGGCTGCCGAGCCCTCGGACACCCTTAAGAGGGTCCGAACTACTCTACAGCAGGAGAGATCGGCTCGTCAGGAGCTCGACTAGAAATCCGGCCTTCGTCTCAGTCTCGATCAAGCGGTGGCATGCGTGTCGCGCGTACATAACTACGCACTCAAAATTCCATGGGCATCGACAGAGGCACATCTAGCCTGTGATCCACGGCACGGTTCAACCGACATTGGATACACACATGCTTTCACTTCTGCTTGTTTCTTGTAGGTTTTAATCCTACATGCCCCATCGGATGGTCTGGTTATCGGTCCTCTTGAAGGATAAACAAACCAAGATGGCGAGGAGTGCAGACATACGGGGACGTTTTAGGTGATTCTGTTAATGATAACTCTACCTATCTTCCAGGACCCACATGCAGCTCTTCCCTAGTTTCGGCATGTTAAATAGCATGTTGCTTATTGCACTACCTGTATCAATGCGCCTTGAAGTACTAATTACATTACAATGAAAACAGTTTGTAGTTGGAGTTGTAGGACCCCAGCTTTTTACCTTTACATCTTTTCTATTTTCTTTCTCTCTTTTCTTTTTTTTCAGTTTCCCTGTGGATAACCCCATGAGGTAGCACCCGTACACTTTGGTACGTTTTGATGTTTGCCAGGGGCTTTATAGCACCCCTCATTATGGCAACAAAAGTCTGAACACTTCTTATAAGTATAGTTCGG
The DNA here is from genome assembly GCF_018294505.1 of Triticum aestivum. NCBI lineage: Eukaryota > Viridiplantae > Streptophyta > Magnoliopsida > Poales > Poaceae > Triticum > Triticum aestivum. Next base: position 359,533,892 of record NC_057803.1, read on the forward strand.
CACCCCAAATTTAGCATTATATGCATTGGCTCCGAATCATGTCTTTGGTCAATAGTTGGGTTGCCCGGCTCCTGTGCTTGCTACCCTACATTGTGCTACATCGGCTATGGTAGTAAAGGGAGAACTACTGCGATTGTGCCCTGGTCTAATCCGGATGAGCACCTCAGTAGAGAAAGCGGAAAACTGACTGTCATGATGCGGCGAGAGCCGGTCAGCTGTTCGGAGGTCTCAAATCGTTGGAGATTTTTCCGCATTACGCGAAGGATCGGTACTTCCCAATCAGACGCTGACAGCACCCTGGTTCGTATACCAGGGGCTGCGCCTATGTTTTATTATAAAACTCCTATGGCTAAGTGAGGGTGTTCAAGCCGTATAGTCTGGTTGCCTGGTTCGTTGCGCTAAACAACTCCTTCAAGGACCATATAATTGGATCAAGATTGTTTAGATACCATCCCAAACACCTCCGTACTACCTACGTGAGGGCAGAAGCCGATGACTGGCCAACCCTCAGATTTCATACAACACGGCCGCACAGGAGGATACAATTAAAACAGAATAAAAAAATATTACAAAGCGAATTTGTTTTCATCATACAAGGCAAAATATGAATGTATTTATTCGAGAATAACGTCCTTCCCGCACTGCGTTGCTACAAGTCGAGATCCCTCCAAGACATCCACAAAATATCGCTCGGGTGTGCGGTGCTCCTTGCCCTCCGGCGGCCCCCGGGCCACCTCGACGTCATCCATCTTTGCCCACCACATCTTGCAACGAGCGAAGGCCATGCGGGCACCCTCGATGCAGACTGATCGCTTGACGATGTCTAGCCATGGACAAGCCTGCACCCCCCTTCACAAGGCCAAAATAACTGCTAGGTATAGCTTCGGCTGGCCATAGTTGGATTATTAAATCCTTCATGGCCAGTTCGGACATCCTATGCAGCTCTGTAACGCCCCGAGACCGATGTGCCAGGTGTCCTCTAGTTATTCGCTGTTGTTGCCTTGTCATTGCTTGCGTGTCATTCTTTGCATATCATGTCATCATGTGCATTTCATTTGCATACATGTTCGTCTCATGCATCCGAGCATTTCTTCCCGTTGTCTGTTTTGCAATCCGGCGCTCCGTTCTCCTCCGGTGGTCATTTCTACCTTCTTTCATGTGTGGGGATTAAACATTTCCGGATTGGACCGAGACTTGCCAAGCGGCCTTGGTTTACTACCGGTAGACCGCCTGTCAAGTTTCGTATCATTTGGACTTCGTTTGATACTCCAATGGTTAACCGAGGGACCGAAAAGGCCTCGTGTGTGTTGCAGCCCAACACCCCTCCAATTTGGCCCAAAACCCACCTAACTCTGCTCCATCATCTAGAGCGTTCGATCACGATCACGTGGCCGAAAACCGCACCTCATTTGGACTCTCCTAGCTCCCTCTACCTATAAATATGTGTCTCCCTCCAAAAATCCCGCAGTCCAAACCCTAAAATTCCTCCCCGCGCGCCGCCGGACGCATCTTCACCGGCCGGACATGTCCACCCCGCCTGGCCACCTCACTCCGGCCAATGAGGAGATGCCACATCACCTCCGCCGCCGCTCTCTTCCAATCGCACGCCTCCACGCGTCCCCAGCCAGCTCCCTCACCACCGCGGCCCGCGGTGCCCAGATCCGGCCCGCCCGGGCCCAAGCCGCCGCCGCCCGAGACGCGCCTGCCCCGCCGCCCGAGACGCGCCCGCCGCCGTGCGCCTGCTCGCCGGTGCTCTCCTCCGCCGCCTTCTCTCTCGCCGGACGCCGCCACCTTCGCCGGCGACCTCCACCGACCTCGCCGCCGTGGGGATTCGCCGGAGCGGAGCTCTCTCGACGCCGGCCTCGCCTCCCGTCATCGGTTTCGCCCGGGAACAGAGCCGCCACCGCCGGATCCCTCGCCCTCCGACGCCCTTCGTCCGGCGCCGCTCGCCGTCACCGGAGCACCGGAGTGGCCGCCGCCTCGCTCGATCGGGAGGAGCCCGATCCACGCGTCCCCATTGACCTATTCGCGGGCCCCGTCTTCGGCCCAACGCGCCGGCCTCGCTAGGCCTACCTTGCTTCTTCTTTGTTTTGGGCTCGGCCCAGCGGTGAGCAGCCCGACTAAATCCCGCCCGTGCGACTCATAACTATTTGACGCTCGATGAAATTCTACCAAGTCCCCGAGATTCCCAGATCCAAGTGCCCATGTTCATCATGCCGTATCTTTGCATCCGTAGCTCCGATTCATGCATATAGCATATCAAAATGTTCATCTCAGAGAGTACATCATTTCATTCCATTGCATCATTTTCATTTGAGTTCATCTTGATGCCTGAAATGCTGTTAGAAGAGGGCTACTTGAGTTAATTGTCAGATCTGCTACTCCATTTAGGTTTTTGTCATTTTTGCCATGATTAATGTCTGCATGCTTTGCCCTGATGCTCTACATGTGTTTTGTTAAGGGTTTTGTCATCTTTCTAGAGGTGCAACCCATGTATTTTTAGGATGTTGTGGTGTCTAGTGCAAGCTTGCAAAGAGGTGCACTTGCTAATTCTGTTTTCAGGGACTTAGCAATTCCACTAAGTCCTTGAGTTTTATCTCATGATGCCATATGTTCTTGTTGTTTCCTAGTGATCCGTGCCTCTTTTGGGGATGATCAGTAAGAGAGTTTTGTTAATATTGTAGTGCTCTATCCATCCATGTCTTTGTTTGCATTTATGGATCACCCTAGCTTGAGTGAATCGAGCTCTACTTTTGCTACTTTGTGAATCTGGGCAGATTGTCAACTTGTTTGCAATTTTGCCGGTGATGTTGTAGTTGATCCGTGCATGCTATGCTATTGTTCTTGCCATGTATAGCTTGCATTTTGTGCCTTCTTGATGGATGCATGCTTGTCTTGCCATGACTTGCTCTGTAGTGAGTGCATCGAGCTCGTAAACATGCCTACTTGAGTTATATTTCAGCATGTGTCAGTTTTTCACTAAGTCTGAAACTGATTATGTTTTTGCTATGTTCACATGCTTGCAATTGCATTTTCTGGTCCTTTTTGGCTCAAGGTCACTAAGGGACTTTTGTTAAGCTCTTTGAGTAGCTCCATGCCGTGCTTTACTTTGCCATGTTCAGGTCCTGTAGCATGTAGTTTTGTTGCTCCGAAGAGGGCTACCTGATCTGAAATTCCAGACAAGTGTTAATTTCACTAAGTCTGAGATCTGTTTGCCATTTGCATTTTTGCCATGTTTGTTTGAACCTGTTAATGGATCATTTGGCCGTAGCTCAATGCTAGACTTTTGTTAAGCATCTTGTTTGCATCCCTGCCATGTATTTTTTTGTCATGTTTGGGTGTTGTAGCATGTTCATCTCATTGCATTTAGATGCCTACTTCCTATAAATCGCAGACCGGTGTCATTTTTGAATCGCTTGCCATTTCCAAACCGTAACTCCGATTCCGACGTTCTTTATATCGTTTTCAAGCGATTTCATCTCATCTTTCCAGTGGCACACTTGGTTTTCCAAGTTGAGGCCAGGTTCATGCATTTCCTGTCATATTTTGCATTTTGCATCCCGCATCGCATCCTGCATAGCATATCATCTTTCCATCGTGTTGTTTGAGTTTGCACGTGGTTGATTGTATCCTTGTTGCTTGTTTGTCTTGTTTGGATAGAGCCGGGAGACGAGTTCGCTAACAAGGAGCCCGTTGAGTTTGCTTTCGAGGATCTAGTCAACTCTGACAACTGTGCAGGCAAGATGATCACACCCTCGAAATCACTACTATCTTTGCTATGCTAGTTTGCTTGCTCTTTTGCGATGCCATTGCTACGATGCCTACCACTTGCTTGCAAGCCTCCCAAATTGCCATGTCAAACCTTTAACCCACCATTGTCCTAGCAAACCGTTGATTGGCTATGTTACCGCTTTGCTTAGCCCCCTCTTATAGCGTTGCTAGTTGCAGGTGAAGATTGGAGGCCGTTCCTTGTTGGAACATTTATTTACTTGTTGGGATATCATTATATTGCCTTGTTATCTTAATGCATCTATATACTTGGTAAAGGGTGGAAGGCTCGGCCTCTCGCCTAGTGTTTTGTTCCACTCTTGCCGCCCTAGTTTCCGTCATATCGGTGTTATGTTCTCGGATTTTGCGTTCCTTACGCGGTTGGGTTATAATGGGAACCCCTTGATAGTTCGCCTTGATTAAAGCTTTTCCAGCAATGCCCAACCTTGGTTTTACCATTTGCCACCTAGCCTTTTCTTTCCCTTGGGTTCTGCAGACTCAAGGGTCATCTTTATTTTAACCCCCCAGGCCAGTGCTCCTCTGAGTGTTGGTCCACCTGTCAGCTACCGGTGGCCACCAGGGGCAACTCTGGGCTGGCCTACCCATACCTAGGACAATCTGAGTGTGCCCTGAGAAAGAGATATGTGCAGCTCCTATCGGGATTTGTCGGCACATTCGGGCGGTGTTGCTGGTCTTGTTTTAACCTGTCGAAGTGTCTTGAATTACCGAGATACCGAGTCTGATCGGAACGTCTTGGGAGGAGGTCTATTCCTTCATTGACCGTGAGAGTTTGTCATGGGCTAAGTTGGGACTCCCCTGCAGGGATTTGAACTTTCGAAAGCCGTGCCCGCGGTTATGGGCAGATGGGAATTTGTTAATGTCCAGTTGTAGATAACTTGAACCTTAACTTAATTAAAATGAATCAACTGAGTGTGTTACCGTGATGGCCTCTTCTCGGCGGAGTCCAGGAAGTGGACACGGTGTTGGAGTAATGTTTGCGCAGGTTGCTCGCTAGTTTCTCGCTCGCGCTTTGCCTCCTCTTCTCGCTCTCTTTTGCGAATAAGTTAGTCACCATACTTGCTAGTCGCTTGCTGCAGCTCCACTTATATTTTACCTTGCCATACCTATAAGCTTAAATAGTGTTGATCGTGAGGGTGCGTGATTGCTGAGTCCCTATGGCTCACATATTACTATTACACCAGATGCAGGGCCTGATGATTCCGCTCCAGGTGACGCGTATGAGCTCAAGTGGGAGTTCGACGAAGACTCTCAACGTTACTATGTTTCTTTTCCCGATGATCAGTAGTGGTGCCCAGTTGGGGGTGATTGGGACCGTGTCGCATGTGGGTTCTCTTTTATTTTGGCGCCGTAGTCGGGCCATGAGTGTTTGGATGATGTAATGTTATTTATGTACTTGATTGACGTGGCGAGTGTAAGCCAACTATGTTATCTTCCCTTTATTATTTATATTACATGGGATGTTGTGAAGATTACCTAACTTGCGACATGTGCCTTCAATGCGATTATGCCTCTAAGTCGTGCCTCGACACGTGGGAGATATAGTTGCATCGAGGGTGTTACAAGCTCGACCAACTGTTTCAGTTGATCGACAAAGGCCACACTACTAGGAAAAGGGCTATAGACAATATGGACATTAATGGCGCACGCAGTGGCGCACCAGATACAGGTGCGCCATTAGTAATATATTACTAATGCCGCACCTGGTGTGTGGTGCACCATTAGTAGTTTTGAAAAAAATAAAAAAAATGTTATTAATGGTGCACCACACCCACCGTGCGCCATTAGTAGTTTTGAAAAAAAACTAAAAAAATTTGTTAGTAATGGCACACCAGTGGACGGTGCGCCATTAGTAACTTATTTTTTTACTTTTTTTTCAAAACTACTAATGGCGCACCACACACCAGGTGCACCATTAGTAATATATTTAGCACCAGGGTTACTAATGGCGCACCTGATGTGTGGTGCGCCATTAGTAACCCGGGTGCTAAATGCACCCCCCCCCCCCCCGTGGACCGCCTTTTCAGTTTTAAAAAAATAAAAGAAAATGATGGAAATGTCAAAAAAATAAAAAAATAAGAATATGAATTTCGACTTTATTTGCAAAATTTCTCTGGAATTTAGTAAAATGGGCATAACTTTTGCATACGAACTCAGATTAAAAAAAATTATATGAAAAATCATCTACTCGAAAATTTACATCTCAATTGAACCGGGGAACATAGTTCAACATCTTCAAAATCCCCAAAAACCTAATAGAACGAAAGATACGGGGCTTTTAAGATCTAGAGGCGGGAAAATGAAAAAAAATTCAAACTTACTAGTGGCGCACCATGGTGCGCCACTAGTAACAGAAAAAAATTGGTTTCAAATTCTTTTTTGGAATTTTTTTCAAAATATGATACGTAATATGACCGGGAAGTTTGAAATGTTTTTTCAAAATTTCATCATACTCATGAACATGAACAAAGTCCTAGACATCAACAAGCTTTAATAGGATTGATATGATAGATATATCAACAAGTGCCTGTGAAGTGAGCTGGTGCTAGGGTTGGATAGAACTGTGAAGTTAAGCGTGCTCGGGCTGGAGTAGTGTGAGGATGAGTGACCTTCCGGGAAGTTTGACCACAGAGTGCGATTTGACTTGAGATTAAGCATATTGACCCGAGATTAAGCCATAGTGACCCAAGATTAAGAAAAAACAAAAAAAATAAAAAATATTGTTACTAATGGCGCACTTCTATGTGGTGCGCCATTAGTATACCAGATACTAATGGCACACCTGTGGGATACTAATGGCGCACCACAGGTGCGCCATTAGTAAAAAAAATACTAATGGCGTGATGCTAGTGGCGCACCTGTTTTGCGTACGCAAAACAGGTGCGCCACTAGTAGCCCTTTTCCTAGTAGTGCCAACGGATGTTCTGGCACAACATATTGCGACCAGAACAGCTTCGCTAGCTCAGAAGAACTCCACAGCATTGGATACACTGCGCGGCAGATCCACAGAAGCCCCTGGGCAACTCCGAATCCGGGTTAGTAAAGGGTACTTCCTCTCTGCGTACTTGCTTTGCATGTTAAATGCCTTACTCGCTGCGATCTTATTCACCTCCTGGATCTCCTGGAGAGCGTCTCGGGGCCCATTCCGTGCGGCCTCCGCGCTCTTAAGAGCCTTGGTATGTTCGGCCTCTCGGGCCGACGCCTCGCGCTCCAAGGCTTCACACTTCTTCACCACGTCCTGGAGCTCCTGCTGGACCTCGCCGACCCGGGCCTTGAGCTTCTTACGGGCGGCTTGCTGTTGGACAGCCTTCCCCTCTGCTTCCGCCAGGGCCTTTCTCAGGGCCTCGACCTCGGTCATCGCTTCTGTACAAATCATGGCATTTTGGTCATCACATATCATTTTCTTCTTTTTGAATATATAACAGGTTATTGCTTACCTTGTTTCTCCTGGAGCTGCCTCTTCACTTGGCTTAGCTCTCCCTCGGCCTCCGCCAGTTTCTGCTTCAGTCCGGAGACTTCGGCTGTATGCGAGGCCGCGGCCAGCAATGATGCCTGCATTTAAGAAAAAATTAGTTAGTTTCCTGTCATACAGGATTGATCCTCTGTCCGGTTTTTTCTTTTTGAACACTGAACAATGTCTTAGGGGCTCCTATCTACATTGGGATTCTCTCCTTTTGGTGTCACTTACCTCAAAACCTCTCAGCAGGTTGCCGCAGGCCTCGGTTAGTCCGCTCTTGGCGGACTGAAACCTTTCAATCACCGTGCCCATAAGGACACGGTGCTCATCCATAATGGAAGCGCCTCGCTACGCTTCTAGCAGATTATCCGGTGCCCCTGGTTGGACAGGAACCACTGGCGGAACAGGCATCCCCCTTCTTTCGAAGGAGGGTGCGTGCTGGATTCCGGAGCCGCCTCGGTCTCCAAAATTGCAGCCTTTTGGTCACAACGTGCGAGATCATGTTTAGACCGGCCCCGCTGTCAACCAGCATCTTGTTCACCTTGAGGTTGCGTCTCATTGGTGAGACCAACAACGGCAAACACCCGACCACAGTTGTGCGGTCAGGGTGGTCCTCGGCGTCAAAGATGAGGGGCGTGCTGGACCACTTCAGTGGCCTCTGAGCGTCGAACGAGGGCTCCCATTGTGACCTCACGCGCCCACTGTTTGAGCTGGCAGTGAGAAGTATGCAGCAAGGCACCACCATCGACGCACATGGCCTCTGTAGCCTTCTCGAACTCATGCTCACCGGACTCGTCTTCCTCGTCATGATCATCGTCTTCCTATTTCTTGTCGCTGCCCCGAGCGGGCCTCTCTTGCTGGTTATCCTTGCCGCGGCGACCTCCTTGGCACCATCCTGACCCTTCTCCTTGTCCCGCCTCTCATATTTGTCTTTTTTCTTTTCAGCAAGCAGCTCAACTTGTTGGCAGTTCTGGAGGTCGTGGCCCTTGGTGCGGTGGATGTTGCAATACTGCTTGTCGGAGCCCCCTGGCTTATCGGCACACGCCAAGGCCCGGCAAGTGGCGCAGCCGGAAATCTCCTTGTCGGGGTCGTCTGCCTTTGCCTTCTTGGCAGCGCTGGTGTCGCCGGATCCCTCGACGGCAAGCACGGTATGTCCTTGCGTTTCCTGTTGCAACGCCGGCCCTTCTTCATCGGGGCGGCGGTGTATTCGTCGGTAGAGTCGGTTTCCGCACCGGCGTCTTCGCAGGGGTACTTCCTTCCCTCTTCAGCCCAGGCGCATCTATCAGTAAAAATGTAAAGTTCGGCCACGTCCTTGACCTTGTTCATTGCCAGCTCTTCACGCATCTTGCGGTTATGCACATTCTGATGGAATGCGCTGATCATGGCGGCAGGATGAACATCTGGGATGTTGTATTGCACTCAGCTGAACCTCTGTATGTACTTGCGCAGGTTTTCACCTTCCTTCTAGGGAATGATATGCAAATCACTCGCCTGGCCATGAGCTTGGTGGCCTCGGGTGAAGGCATCAACGAACTCATGGCACAGATCTGACCAAGAAGAAATGGAATCCGCCGGCAAGTGCATCAACCAAGACATGACAATGGGTTTCAGGGACAACGGGAAGTAATTGGCAAGCACCTTGTCGTTACGAGCTCTAGCGGCTTGCATCGTGATGGTGTAGATGCTAAGGAACTCCGACGGGTGGGTCTTGCCATTGTACTTCTCATCGACGTCGGGCTTGAACGTGCGGTGGGACGGCCACTGGAACTGCCGCAGCTCACAGGTATAGGCTAGGCAACCCACCTCGTAAGGCAGGCGGCCGGAGCCTCCCGGTGTTGGGTGGCCCATAGCAGGCCCCGCCCGCCTATCTGGCTGGTGGCGTGTATCGCGCTGATGCTCGATGGTGGTTCAAGCATCTTCATGGGATCGATGCTGAAGAACCTGGCGTTGGTCGCGGTGGGTCCGTCAGTCGTACGACGCTATGGAAATGTCATCATAAGTGTCATCACAACGGACTGATATCCGCGGTGGCTGGCGTGGAGGAGGAAAGTGCACCGTGGCCGTGGCACCTCCGACCCCTTCACCGCCAGCATGCAGTGGCTCGATGGAGTGCCGGCCTGAGGGCCCCGCCGGCCGTGGCTCGTCTTTGTTGGCGATGCCGAAGAGGCTCCGGATAGTGGCTCTCCACTCGTCGACCTTCTCCGCAGCGGGAGGGAAGTCGAGGAGTAGTTGTGTGCGCGCCAAGGCTTCTGCTGGCGTGGGTGGCGCGAAATCTCCATGGACCGTGGTGCACTTCGACTTCTAACCACATTAGAAAGAGCTCTATCACGGCCCAGCGGCTGTGCGCCACCTTCGCCAGCACTTCGACGGGCATGCTGTCCTCCTTCGTCCCGCGGATGACGCACAAGACTCTTCCCACGGTGGCGTCCAGGGTCACCGGTGTGGTGACGCTGATCGTCGTGCACAACCTGGGAAGAGCACGCTATGGGCGCCAGAGTGGGCGTCTTGGAGGTCGCCGCGCCGCCCGTGGGTGGTACGGCGACGCCCCCGAAGGGTCCCGCACTGCCTGCGGGGGGCCCAGCTCCGTCTCTACATTTCGCGACATGCATCCCGTCGCCTTGCGCATGAACGACGCCGCTCACCAGGCTCTGACTGCCAGAGCGATGTTGGTGCTCGCGGGTCGCACCTCGGGTTCTGTCCACAACCGTCCCGGTGCTCGCCCACACTAGTATGGGCCGTCTGGCTCCCAATGAACCGACCGCTGTGGCTGCCTTCTTCTTGGGAGCCATGACGATCAAAAACTGCTAGGCTGACTTCCAGACCAGATTTTCACAACCGCGCCCCCTACCTGGCGCGCCAGAGATGTCGGTGGAAACGACACCTATGGGGTCATTGGGATCCCTATATGGTAGGCGGGCACGGGGTTGTGAGAAGAGCGGGTCGGACGGGAAGCACACGGATCGTTTACCCAGGTTCGGGCCGTGAAGATGTGTAATACCCTAGTCCTACTTTGGTGGATGTATTTGAGTGTTCTTGTGTTCTTGAGCTAGCTACGGGGTGCTACTTGCCCAAAAAAGCCGAATCCCCCTCCTGGTCGCCTCGGGCCTCCTTTTATAGGCAAAAAGGGGTCGCCATAGTGGCACATAGGAGGTGGAAAGGTCTATAGTCAATGAGCCTATCCTCTGGGACCATTGGACAAACGCATTTAATTCACTGCCGATGTGCCCCCCTTGCTTTACCGGGAACGCCAGGGAAGCATGTCCCAGTTGTCGCCGCCTCGCCTGGCCTTGACACGCGTCCGAGCTGATGGGGCGTCGTGGCGCCATGTTGGTTGGCTACTGGGCTAGCGCGGTGGTGGAGCCTTCAGGAAGACTTGCATGCCACCACACAGGAGCTTGCTATGTTGGTGTAGAGTCCGCACGTCGCCACGCAGGCGCCTGCTCAACTGGTTGAGCTGGCAGCTGCATGGGGATGGCGGTGGAGTCTTGGCTGGCGCAGGCTTGGTAGTGGCACTGCGGATGCCCTCGGCAAGGGTCTTGCCGGGGGCCCGGCAATGGTCTTGCCGTGGCATTGCTGTCATCCCCGGCAAGAGACTTGCTGGGGGTCTGGTGGATTTCCTCGGCTAGGATCCTGCCGAGGGTTGCCATCTTCTGGTCCTCATCTGAACTCATATGTATATGATCTTGACGAAGATTTGCATGCCACCACAGACGCTCCTCCCGAGCCTTGGCTCTAATGTAGTTGATTGGGTTGGAGCCTGTGGGCTCAAGGGTGGCTCGCTCTGACGGTGTTGGGCAAGTTGCCTTGTCGGGGCTGCGGAGGCTGCCTCAGCAAGGATCTTGCCGAGGGAGTCCACCTCGCCCTCTTTCTCTCATGTGCTTCTGGACAAGACAACCAATGGTTGTCTTGTGCTTCGGCTTCTCTCCAGCTTCCCTCCTCTGCCCTGCTAAGTGTGGCCACGTCGCGTGGCTTTGACTGCCCATGCACAAGTAAAGGGGTCAAAAGGAGAGCCCCTACTTTTGTACACCGACACACCAAAAAAGAGCAGGACACTGTTCTGGATCCGATTGTCCTTAGAGATCCAGTTGCCGCTGACCACATACATCTCCTCGACCTCCCCCACTGCAGCTCTCACACCTTTCCTCCTCCTTGACATCTATCAACACCTCTACTACCATGACATTGGGCCTGGTCATACCAGCCATGTACTCTCTCATCCTGCAAACACAGCAGCAACATATCCGACTAAATTATAGGAGAAACATAATAAAAGAAGTGGCCTATACCTGGTGGTTGGGTGCCTGATAGATGCAAAAATTAGTGGATGGATGTCGTGGCTCGCAGGTGGATGGACTGGGCAGCGATGGTGGCTTCCGGCTAGATGCAGCGGCACATGATGTGACGGAGTGCCATCCTTAGACCAGGCTCGTCAGTGGACGTTGTTAGCCCATCCAACTTAGGCTACGGTGACTACATTGTGAAGGGAACTGGCAAGCGGCGCCCATGGCGCATGAGGAAAGATAGGTGGGGCCCACTCCGGTTGGGGTTCAACGCTGACGGCCAGCTTGGATCTCAGAGAGAAGGGGCCATCACTAGTACGCGTCAGTGCTATACAAACGATTTTTAAATCCTTTTCGCGACGACATTTGGAACCGTCGCCTAGTGAGTGACGGTGATAGGGGGTCCTTCCCACACGACCTAGAAACCGTCGGGGATATGCCCTCCTGGCACACACGCTCGGCAAAATGAGTTCGTGTGCGATCGGCGAGCGCTCAAATATGAAAATACGTATAGTAGAGATAAAAATACAATTATACATGCAAAATTGTTTCTGGCCGCAAGTACATCCCACACAATCAGTCCCTACTAAACGTTTTCATTTGTATGTACATCCCACACAGTCGCTCCAAGGAAAACGTTTCCATTCATAGTACATAACACACCATTTTTCCTGTTAAATCGTTTGTCATAGCGTTGCCATTGCAGACGATATTAACAATTTTCTCGTTTGTGTTATTGAATGCATCACACATAGTCCATAGAAGAAACTGTGTGGCAAAGGCTGTCCATCACACACAGTTTTGATGTGGTAAACATTTGGGCAGGGTGGACTAACACAAACAGTTTTCAAGAGAAAGTCGTGTGCGATTATTCATTGATCCAACACGGTTCATTCCTAGAAACTATGTGCGTTGCCTGAGGTCATTGCCCACAGTATTTTTTTAATAACCGTTTGCAATAGCAAAACCCAATTAGCAGGCTAATTTGCCATTGGCAGGCTAATTGCCCTATTATCAATAATCCATTTATTAATATGATTGACATTCATATTAAGCACATGATATATTTCATTTCCATATTAAGGAAGCATAATTTCATAATTGAAATGCATCAGAGTACAACATGATATAGCTTCAACACTCAGCTACCCCATTACACAACTGCACCAGCACCAAGTTTCACATGCAACATGTAGAACCTTTCGAAATTAACATCATAGACGGTATATAGACAGATGCATCTCATCTGGAAAACTACTGAAGTGGAAGGCGAATATGGAGCCTTCATTCATGTTGAAGGTGTTTGCAACTTTAGGCTAGTAACTGTGGATGATTGACCGTCCGTCCTTCGTCCTCTTTAGGAACACTTCAATATTGAACCATGGGTGTTGTATGAAAACCTTCCTCGCCTCCTAACCATAGAGGTGGTTTGAGAGGTAATCATCAGTGAACTGCTTTGGAAAGGCCCCGAAACAAGGATGTGCATAAATATCTTCTCTATATTGGAAATGGGGCAAAGGAGTAAACAAAGGCAAGGTATAATAGTTAGTACCATATTGTAGTGAACTGATATCTTCTTCATTGTGCAGACAAAGATCATGTTGTTTTTGTCGCTAATTTCTTTATCCTAACAATCTTTCTAAGTTTCTTGATTTGGTTGATATTCATGGACAAGTCATTTCCCCATATGCAAAAAGGGTCGAACAGTGGGTCAAAACCTCTGACAGCAGGACCTACATGTGCAAGACCAAATTGTTAAAAACCTGAATATTAGAATGGTTCCTGCAATTGCATAATAATGTGCTATTAGACAACGGACCATGCACGTGCTAACCTCGATTGTAAACCTCGGTGCTTCCCATTGTTTCCCTATAACACATATACGATAGCTAGTCATCAGGTTAAGTAAGGGTTCGCATGCTATCAGTAAAACATGTTGATGAAAAATAAGCACATTGCAGATTCCTCAGATTAATTCAAGCCACATGGAAAATCCATTTATCCAAACCAAGCATGATTAAAAACTAGGAAATATAGCACTTGTATATGTTTCTCATGTATTAAGTGCAGCCAAATTTGATTTATTCCTCACATGCACAATAATACAAAATTCTACCCACGATAATTGGGCATCGCATTGCAAAATTGAACCAAGCAGTTAACTAAACACCACAACAAATGAACCAAACATTAACTGAGCACCACATTGCACAATATAACATACTCCTAATAGAAGATCAGAAAGTTAACCAAACAGTTAACTACAACCAATTGTAGCAATTGTATTTGTTTCTCATGTATTTACTACAACCAAACTCAATTTATTCCTCACATGGTATACAGTAACAGAATGCACCCACAACTATTGAACATCGTATTGCAGAATTGAACCAAACAGTTAACTAAACACCACAACACAAATGAACAAAACGTTAACTGAGCACCACATTGCACAATGTATGACCAAACCAAGCATGCTTGACAACTTGGAAATATAGCAATTGTATTCGTTTCTCATGTATTTTGTAAAGATAAATTAGATTTATTTTCTCACATGGAAGACAATACAAAATTGCAGCCTGAAGAATTGAACATCACATTTGTAGAATTGAACCGAACAGTTAACTAAAGACAACAACTAATTAACAGAACAGTTAATAAGTGAGCACCACAGTGCACGACATATACAACATATACACTAGAGCAACAGATTGCATGGTAAAATTAGATAGCACAATTCATTAGAATTTGTGAAGGAAAGGCAGGAGCAGCACACGCAACGGGTAAACCGAGCATGCTTAACTGGCGTAGCTAGCAAATGGCAAGGTGCTCCTCCAAGATCTAGGGTTTGGCACGAATGGCAGCCATCGCAACCTCATCCGCGCATGCGGCCATGATTTGCTTCTCCGCTGCCAAATGCTCCTTGAGATCCTGGCTATACTGCGTGCACCATGGCTTAGGGCGGCGCTTATTTGGTGGAGGGGTCGGTGATTTGGGTGGAAGGTGTCGCGCTTCTGTCAACGGTTGGGGCATCTGGGATGTGGAAGGAGGAGGAGGATGGGGGTCGGGTGTGGATTACCTGCCTGGATAGACGAGGCCGAGCAGCGTGAAGGAGGGTCGCCGGGGAGGAGGCAGCACTGCAAGCACGGAGTAAAGGTTTCAACTTGGAAAGGAATGCAAAAATAGGGGAAATGTGGCTTTTGGCAAGGGGAGGGGGGCGGGGAGGTAGATATTTCCGCGGAAGCCGAAAATTCGGAATCGCTTCAGCAAAAAAACTTGCGCCCAAAGTGTCAGCAGACACAGTCCCTTATTCAGAACTATGTACGATATGTGAACATCACAAACGATTCAAATAGCTTAACCCGTGTGTGATGAGTTTGAATGTCACAAATTTTGGTTTGAATTTCCATGGTTACAGTGGTCATCCACGTCATTGCATAATTTGTGTACACAAAGGAGACTACAACACACCAACACTTCTTAATCGAACAAGTTCAGCAATTAAATAGAGCTAGCTGACCTAAACATTACTCTAACAAATTAAAGACCAGCGCTCTTAATTAAACAAAACAAAGGATACTACTATGGCTGGTGCTCGTCGATCTCCGCCGCCACCACCATGTCCAGCTCGCGCCAGACGGTCTCCTAGGGAAGGGGATCCATGGCATCCATCGCATCATACTCGGCAAGCATCTCGCCATCCACATCCGCCATCTCTTTGGAAAAGGCCAGCATGAGCTGGGCATGGGCGGCCGCGATCTGGGCTTGGACGGGCTCCGTTGTCGCAAGGTATGCAGCGGAGGAACGGACGGCTGCTCGAATGCTCTCGGCGATTGCGAGCTCTTCGGCCGTGGGTTGCCGACCGTTGTCAGAGAAGCTTCATTCGATTTGAGCGGTGACCTCCAAGAGCTGGGCGTGGACGGCCTCGACATAGTCGTGGGCGGCCTTCATCAGGGCTAAGGCCGCCGCTGCGGAACAGACAACTGCAGTGCCTCTATCGCAAGTTGCTATCCCCAAGGTAGATGTAGTTGCCGCCACCTAAGAAGCAATAGCGGCCATTTGGGCTGCCTTGGCCGCTCGGTCGCAGATTGCAGCCACACTCATGCACCTTGTTAGCACACGCATGGCGGTTGTGGCCGCGCTCTCGCCGGAGTGGGCCACTGAAGTTACCCTCACGACGTGGGTCCATGTGCCCATATTTCACCGGCGACGATTGAACAATGAAATGATATTTGGGGAGCGAGCTAGTGTGCTTGAGATGTCGGCTGTGACTATAGCCGACGCACCTTTTCGCATAAGCCATAGGCGTACTATACACCGACGGTGCTCCAGGATATTTTGTGCTGCATCTCACATGGTTGGTTATAATAAACTATGTGCGATCTACTTGATTTTTCATCTTGATTTGAATTACATAATGGGGTCACAGTGGCAATGGACGGTGTTTGAATTGCTAGACCTTTTATCTGCAGTGAACATGCAACTATATGTGTGTCGTAAAAGAATTGGAATTATTCAGGGTTCGTTGGAACATTTTATACATTAAATTGGTTTTCTAGCCATTTCAGGTGCACAATTCAAAATTAAACTACATGCACATGCTCCGGTGCACCAACATGGGTTGTAAAATCATATATGTGTCCCTGGGTTTATGCTTATGTCCCATGCAAGAAATGGGGATGAAATTCGAACACCACGGCACCGTGGCTCTCCGAAAAACGTCGACGTACTTGCTTTTGTAATTCTAGTAAATCCAAAATTGGACCGAAATTCATGAAACTTGGCATGCTGTCATGGAGCGGCATCAACATGCCGTGGTAAAAATTTTGTCCCATTTGGGGCAGGTTTGGGTATAAGCTTCTCATAAACCAGAGCTTCTCACAACAAGTGTGACGGTCTCGGTAGGGAACGTTTCACTTTTCTGGAAGAAATGACATCCGTTGCCTCTTCTCAATTTCAATTTTTTCCTACTGTCAACATAGAACAACAGGAGTGTTGTGTCAATTTTTAGGATTTTTCAGGGTTTTCTATGCATTCATGTGCATAATTCAAATTTGCACTATAGGCACATGGTCTAATGCATATAAATTAGTTGAAAATTCTAATTTGTGTCCTTGGTTGCCTGCTTCGGTCCCATGCAAGAAATGGGAATGTATGTGAAACACCCTGCCACTGTCACTCGGCCGCAAACACTAAGGTACCTAGTTTTGAAATTCTAGTAAATCCAAAACTCATCCGAAATTCATGAAACCTGGCATGCTATCATGGAGCGGCATCAACATGCCGTGATAAATTTTTTGTCCCATTTGGGGTAGGTTTGGATATATGCTTCTCACAAACCAAAGCTTCTCACAACAAGCCTGATGGTTTCTGAAGGGAACGCTTCACCTTTTTGGACGAAACGATATCCATTGCCTCTTCTCGATTTCAAATTTTTCCTAGTGTCAACATAGAACAACAGGAGTGTTGTGTTAATTTTTGGGATTTTTCGGGGTTCGTTTGGACATTTTTATGCATTCATTGAGTTTTCAATGCATTTATGTGCATAATTCAAATTTTAACTACATGCACATGCTCTAATGCATATAAATTGGTTGAAAATTCAAATATGTGTTCTTCGTTGCATGCCTAGGTCCCATGCAAAAAATGGTAATGAATGTCAAGCACCCGGCCACCGTCACTCGGACGCAAACATTGATATACCTAGTTTTTCAATTCTAGTAAATCCAAAACTCGTCTGAAATTCATGAAACTTGGCATGCTATCATGGAGCGGCATTTACATGTCGTGGTAATTTTTTCCCATTTGGGGCAGGTTTGGGTATATGCTTCTCACAAGCTTCTCACAACAAGCATGATGGTTTCAGTAGGGAACGTCCCACCTTTTGGGACGAAACGATATCCATTGGTTGTTATTGCTTTCAAAAAAAATCTCGTGTGAACATAGATCAACGGGAGTCTTCTGTCATTTTTTGTGATTTTTCAGGGTTCGTTTGGACATTTTTATGAATTAACTGAGTTTTCAATGCATTTATGTGTATAATTCAAATTTTAACTACATGCACATGCTCAAGTGCATATAAATTGGTTGAAAAATCAAATCTGTGTCCTCGGGTGCATGCTTAGGTCCCATGCAAGAAATGGGAACAAATTTCAAACACGAGGGCACCATTGATTGCGGCAAAACATTGAGATACCTAGTTTTTAAATTCTACTAAATCCAGAACTCATCTGAAATTCATGAAACTTGGCATGCTATCATGGAGCGGCATCAACATGTCGTGGTAAATTTTTTGTCCCATTTGGGGAAGGTTTGGGTATATGCTTCTCACAAACCAGAGCTTCTCACAACAAGCATGATGGTTTCGGTAGGGAACGTCCCAACTTTGTGGACGAAACGATATCCATTGCCTCTTATTGCTTTCAAAAAAATTCTCGTGTCAACATAGAACAACAAGAGTGTTGTGTCAATTTTTTTTGTTTTTCGGGGTTCGTTTGCACAATTTTATGCATTAACTGAGTTTTCAATGCATTTATGTGCATAATTCAAATTTGAACTACATGCACATGCTCCAGTGCATATAAATTGGTTGAAAAATCAAATATGTGTCCTTGGGTGCATGCTTAGGTCCCATGCAAGAAATGGGAACGAGTTTCAAACACCAGGGCACCATGATTGCCGGTAAAACATTGAGGTACCTAGTTTTGAAATTCTAGTAAATCCAAAACTCATCCGAAATTCATGAAACTTGGCATGCTATCATGGAGCGGCATCAACATGCCGTGATAAATTTTTTGTCCCATTTGGGGCAGGTTTGGGTATATGCTTCTCACAAACCAGAGCTTCTCACAACAAGCATGATGGTTTCGGTAGGGAACGTCCCAGCTTTGGGAATGAAACGATATCCATTGGCTCTTATTGCTTTCAAAAAATTTCTCATGTCAACATAGAACGACAGGAGTGTTGTGTCAATTTTTTTGATTTTTCGGGGTTCATTTGGATATTTTTATGCATTAACTGAATTGTCAATGCATTTATGTGCATAATTCAAATTTGAAGTACATGCACAAGCTCCAGTGCATATAAATTGGTTGAAAAATCAAATATGTGTCCTTGGGTGGATGCTTAGGTCCCATGCAGGAAATGGGAATGAATTTCAAAAACCAGGGCACCGTTGATTGCCGGCAAAGCATTGAGATACTTTATTTTTAAATTCTAGTAAATCCAAAACTCGTCTGAAATTCATGAAACTTGGCATGCTATCATGGAATGGCACCCGACATGATGTGGTATTTTTCGTGTCCATTTTGATAGAAGGCGCACTCGAATAATGATAGCCAACAAAGGCATTTTCAAAAAATAGTTGCCAGTTTAATATCTCAAATGTTTGTATAATTCAAACCGTGTGCGTTCTATTAACCATTCACGTGACGCCATGTGTATTGGTTTTAATGGCAGTAGGAGGTGCCGTGTGGATAGCTATCTGACCTTGACTGAACGGGAGGCGTGCGAGTGCAGTCCGGTGCGCAGGCTGACCGAGAGGCGTGCATGTTGTCCTCCAATGTGCACGCTCACTGGGAACCGTGCAAGCTGTATGCTACGCAGGCTCACTGGGAAGCGAGCCCTTTGACTTCCATGGCCGCCTGCCTTCCTCTCCGTGCACGCGCCCCCCACAGCGGCATGGGACACCGCGAAAGCTCCCCTCTCAGTGCCACCAGCTGCCGTCCTCCCGCGCCCCGCCCGTCGATCCTAGGACATTCTGTGCTCCATTGAAGACTTCAACAATGGCATCCCGGAGGACGACAACGATGGCGCGGCACGCCGCCTCCGCCTCCGCTGCTACTGGAGATAGGTTTTTCTTGGGTTTAATACTCTATCTCGATCATATGAACATAAATTCACAGTATGACTGAATGAAAGATATGGGTTGAGCGAACTTGCATTTTTCTCTCTTAATGTACAGACTTATCAAACGATTTTATTTTGAGAGAAACGTCAATGGTTTTTAAATATAAAACACTCATCGCAAACGTTTTAGTTAGACCACCCGTATGCAAACCGATAACTTCCCCCGGAAGCCAAGGGAAAATGTGCCAGGCAGGATTTGTGTAGCACCTGATGCAAACATTTTAGATAGAACATCCGTATGCAAAGTGAGAGCAGGATTTGTGCATCTCTTCAAAGAAAAAGGTTCTTTTGGATGACTTGCGTGCAACCACTTACAATCAATTTGGTAAGATGTGCATCTATCATATTGGGTATGTTGCCATTTGTCAAACTGGAAAGATTGACATTTGTTGATCTAGTAACATTGCCATTTGTCAACCTTGTAACACTGCGATTTGTCAAAATATGAAGCTAAAAATACCTAGCAGTATCTAATTTTTGCAACTAAAATTAAGTAATTAAGCATAGATTTCATTCATAGATTAAGCAGTCATTCTTAATTTATACAAACAGTTCAACTCGATAGCTGAACCGACCAAACTTTTCCCCAATTGTTGCCAACCACGTACTGAAATAGCTAGTTCAACTATATATACTAGCTAATTTTAAGTATGTTCTACAGTTCCACCACATATATAGTCAGATGAACTGAACAAAATAGCCCCGAAATACTAATACTACTACGGAGGGGCTTTGTACAACTTCCGGCTGCCTCTCCTCTGTCGAGCATGCTTAGTAAGAGGCAGAGTAGGAGGAGCCTACCGACGAGCTGGACAACTGCAATACGGTGCTTGCCGCTGCTGCAGCTTCAGCGACGCTCACCTCGAGCAACCTCTGCCGCTACAGACCACCCCTCTCGAAGCGGTGGTTCTCCTCATAGATCTCCTGATTCCTCGCATCTGAGGCGGCGTGTGTCGCGGCCACGGTGGCGGTAAGGCTCTTTGCATGCTCGATGAGGTGCTCCTCCTCCTCCTCCTGTAGGAACTCGGTGTAGCGCGCAAGGTCGCTAACACACATGTGGGCATCCACCTGTACCTCCCACCTATGGGCGGCGATGGCGGAGCGGGTGATGACCCCAGCAATCAACGGTGGGCTGGCGGCCACGGCGGCCAACGATGGGGTGGAGGCCGCGACCACCACCTCCCGTCTTCGGGCCGTGGTTGCGGAACGGGTGATGGCCATGGTGGTTGGCAGTGGGGTGGCGGCCACGACGGCCACCTCCCGCCTTCGGGCCATGGCGGCCGAGCGGGAGATGGCCCTAGCTTTCGACGGTGGTGTGGTGGCAACGGCAGCCGGCAACAGCTTCCGACGGGCAGCGGCGGCAATGCATGTGGTGGGTGTTCTGCCCACACCCAACAGGGACGCCACGCGCACTACACTACGCCAGGGACTGCGCTGCCGCTGTGGTGTAGCCTCCCACCTGGAGCTTTCCTATGATGACGGCGGAGTGGCTGAGCGACGACGACGGACCGGTGCCATTGGCGATTGTGGGAGAAGCATACGAGATAAGCTACAGGGAGGGAGGGGAAAACGCGACGCGGGACTCCCTGGCCATGAGGGTTTATATAGCAGGCCAGTAAGCATTGAGATTCTGGGGGATTTCACCGATTCAGGTGGGAAGCTTGCACGGGAACCTACGAGGTTGCGCGGGAACCGGCTCACTGACGATTCATTGGCACCACCGTTTGGCCAAAAGAATGCCCCCGCGCACTGCGCAAGCTTGTGTTGTAAGTCGTCCGTGGCAGCGGGGTGACAAGACGTGCCAGAGGAGGACGAAAGGCCACGTACACATATGGTTAATAAAAAACGCTTGTGATTTAATTACCTACTATACCCCCATCCTGGTTTATAAGTACGATTTAGCAAATAAAATACGAATGCATGTCGCCAAAGATTATATAGTAGGATTCGTATTTGAACATAGTTTCCAATTATATAATTTTTATATCATCCATTAATATTTTGTTGGTTAAATTTTAGGGCGAAGTATGGCACAGAATATAAAGGGGACAATAGACTAGACAGAGGTAGTAGCACACTGCCACTCTCTATGCGGTGACGCAACTGTCGGCCGGCTTGTAGGCGACCATTTCCTGCATGTTCAATTGCTCTATGCGTGTGGTTGCTTGCGGTTCATGCGGCCATGGCGCACTCTGCTCGCATCTCGCTGCACGCGCTTTGCTCTCGCGTCCCTCCGGGTGCTCTGCCCTCATCCCTCCATGCACGCTGCCAGTGTTTGGAGCTGGCTCATGATCACACATGTTCGTGTGCATGCGGTTGCACCGGGCGCGACGATGCAGTTACCTGTTGCAAAAACTGCCATGTGGACGCGCCGGGAATCCATGCTGCCCGGGCCCCTTTTATTCCTGTAGCCATTTACCTTCATCTCTCATCTCACACGACACAATAAGGACACCCACGAGGATGCATACAGGGAGGACATCCAACGATTCCAATGGTGCTCCCCGTGGCTCCAATGGCGCTCCCAGCGGCCGACGACGACAACGGCGGGCAGTTCACCTTGCAACACGTCGTGGATGCCCACGTGAGGGTGATGGCTCTCTCCGTGGTGTACACGAATGATCCGGACTCGGTGGAGAGCTCCATCCAAACTATGGAGCAGTTCCTTGCCGAGGACAAGTACCAAGTGGTCGGCTTCGACCTCGAGTACACCATGGGTCATGCCGAGCATGATCAGAAGGTCTCCGTCGCCCAGTTGGGCATGCGACATGACATCCTCATCTACCACTACCACCTGGCCACAAGGCCTTGCGAACATTTCTCCAGGTTTGTCAACAGCTCCGACTACAGTTTTGCTAAAGTGGACACTACCAACGATCTAAAAGTGCTCAAGGTTTCGGGCTTGAAATGCCCGAATCTTGTCAACATCTAGCACCACTACAAGGTCTGGGGCAGCAACAAAAAAACTAAACGCCCTGATTAACCTTGCCTCGGCCATCATCGACCCCTACTACATGAAGATGAAGAATGAGAGCAGTAAGGACAAAACCGCCTGGCACAGTGTGTGGCATGAGAGACTGGATGAACAACATGTCAAGTACACCGCCATGGACGCGTACACAAGCTACAAGATGTACAGGCGGATCGTGGACATGAGGAAGTGTCTTCCTCCTGCCCCAGACGAGGGATGGAGCCATAGAGCAGTGGCTGGAGCGTCACAAGAAGTAGATGACTAGACGATCATTTCTCCTACTTTAGAATGCATGCAATTGTTTATTGATGTGTGTGCGAATGATCTGTATAGTCACTTATGTAATTGGATGTTTATTTCAGTTATATATATACATGTTATTCTTCTATAGACAGAGCAAATCACATGGCTTATTAACAGCAATCGTCTGTGTTATTACTGGTCTTCGCACACATTTCTAATTACGGACCTGTTTGCCGCGTATCACACATTCTATTTCAGTTGAACCGTCTCCATTGAGTTGCCTAATCACACACAATTCATCCTAGTGAACCATATGCTGTATATCGCACACACCTTCATTTGGCTGCCCGTTTATTTTGTCTGTCCTCATCGCAAACAGTTAATTGACCTGAACCGTATGCCCTACATCGCACACGCAACTAAAATCTGAACCATGTTTTATGCATCCATCATCGCAAACATTTTGCACCCTTTTGACAGTTTTTTACACCACCATTTGCGATTATGGCATTGGACACAGTTTCGTCGAAGGGTCTCTGATTGTAGTGTCGCGTTTGGACCATCCTGCAGTAGTGCATGCATAGGAGATGAGTGGTGGTGGCACCCAACCATGGCCTATGACAAGATCTTAACCGGCATGGTGGAGGCGTCCTATGGCCTGTCGAGAATCGATGGAGGCCATGGCGACCGTCTAGGATGAGCGGTGCATGCGTGCAGAGAGAGGGCTATGATATGGGTGGGACCGGCGGAAGGGACATGTGTTGGTGGGTCTATTTTTCCTTTCTTTGGTTTTTTTCTCGAGCAGGGACGAGAGGAGCGGTTGGTGGTTTTCCTCATTTGTTAATCGTACGTGTACGAAGAGTGAGGGAAGAGGTCGAGAAGGTTGAACGAAAACGACATTCGATCCTGATTTAGTAATAGAGATTGATGATTGACTAACTTAATAACTAGAAGAACAATTTCATACCGGGTGGTACTCTGGTAACCTGTTGAACCTCTGGGTAACTTGGCGAGGTAGCGACCACCCACTGGTACACCAGTGAGGTCACTCGAAGGCTGCACCGCAAGAATGGAAGATGGAGGAGGATGGCGCATTAAGGGATCAGATCTAGGTAGTGTGGCATATGTTGTGGTCGGCGGCGAGGTGGAAAGGAAGCATGGTACCATGGAGATTGAATCTGGGAGGGATAATACAAGGAGACAGTGGTAGCACGGTTGACGAAAATCTCTAGGGTTTGAAGAGAAGAAATAGACTGAGGGATCAGGGAATACATGAGCGTGAGATATTGGTTGTTAGAAACGGCAAAGGCGATTACTCTCTTGATATTTAGACCATGTGATTTAATAGGAACTGGTGGATTACTAGTGGTTTGACGATGGCTTTCTATCAGACTACTGTTAGGATATGTTTCCCTTAACACAAACACACTATACTGGTAGGAAGACATGCATGTCGATGCAAAAAGGAAACAAAATAAATTACACAGTAAAATGTATGGATATGAACATGGACAAGTGCCAGCACATAAAGAGGAAAGTTGTACACAAATAACAAGAACCTAGAGCACCATGTCGTCCTTGAAGATTCTCCTCCTCCATGGCTGCACCGATGTCCGTTATCCCTACACGCTTAGCTTGAAACATTGCAACTTGGCCACCAATCATGGGAGAGGGACAGAATACAAGACCATAAATTATGTGAGGCACGTAAAGATAGATAGATAGATAGAGAGAGAGAGAGAGGAGGGTCATGGCACCAACCTTTGCCGAGTCTGACACTGTACTACACCTTGATGTGATGAGGTCGCACTTGACCTGCTTATCACTCTTGAGGTCATCATTGCCACCACATCTACGATGCCTGAGTTGACTGCCTCCACCGACAACCATAAGAGCTAGCGACGACATGCTCCTTCCCTCTAAGAGAGAGAGAGAGAGAGAGAGAGAGGGTGTAGGATCGCAAGTAGGTCTAGAGGGGGGTTATTAGACTACTTGACCAAATAAAAAACTAACCTTTTCCCAATTTCATTTGTGGGCAAATTTTAGCAATTAGCACAAGTCAAGAAATCAACCTACACATGCAATTCTAAGAGTGTAGCAGCGGAAAGTAAAAAAATGCATATGAAGGTAAAGGGAAGGGTTTGAGAGTGCAAATGCAATGATGGCACAGAGATTTTTGGCATGGTTCTGATTGGTGGTGCTTTCATATATCCACGTTGATGGAGACTTCAACCCACAAAGGGTAACGGTTGCGCGAGTCCATGAAGGACTCCACCCACAAAGGGTCCACGAAGAAGCAACCTTGTCTATCCCACCACGCCCATCGCCCATGAAGGACTTGCCTCACTCGGTTAGATCTTCACGAAGTAGGTGATCTCCTTGCCCTTACAAACTTCTTGGTTCAACTCCACAATCTTGTCGGAGGCTCCCAAGCGACACCTAACCAATCTTGGAGACACCACTCTTCAAAAGGTAATAGATTTGTGTTTATGATGAACTCCTTCCTCTTGTGCTTCAAATGATAGTCTCACCAACACTCAACTCTCTCTAACAGATTTGGATATGGCGGAAAGATGATTTGAGTGGAAAGCAACTTGGGGAAGGCTAGAAATCAAGATTCTTGTGGTTGGATTGGAATTTCTTGATATCAACACCTGTTTAGGTGGTTCTCTCTCAGAAAATGTAGGATGGAAGTGTAGGAACGTTTTGATGGCTCTCTCACATATGGAGAAGGGGGTGGAGGGTATATATAGCCTCCACACAAAATCCAACCGTTACACACATTTGACCCAACTCGGTCAGACCGAATAGAACAACTCGGTGAGAAAGATTTAGTTCAAAATGTGAATGTTAGAAATCTCGGTGTGACCGACTAGAACAACTCGGTGGGACCGATGTTCTAGGCCTAGGGCAAAAACTCATCTCGGTGAAGCCGATTGCTTGAACTTGGTGAGACCGATTTCAGCAAAGAGCGAACAAAGAGTTGGTCAAGCAAATTGTATGGGACCTATTGCACATTTCAGTTAGACTGAAATAATCACAACAGGCAACAGAGAGATTTCAAGGCCATCTTGTTGAGACCGAGATTCGTATCGGTGTGACCGAGGTGTTAGCGTTTCTGGCAGTGGCTTGGTCAAGTGAACTCGATGGCGTCGGATAGATCAGTTCGGAGAGGCCGAGTTTGACTTTGAGTTTTAGACATATTTGGAAGTGAGAAAGTGG
Organism: Triticum aestivum; assembly: GCF_018294505.1. Lineage (NCBI taxonomy): Eukaryota > Viridiplantae > Streptophyta > Magnoliopsida > Poales > Poaceae > Triticum > Triticum aestivum. The sequence goes on from NC_057803.1 coordinate 359,559,759, forward strand.
TTGAGGGTTTTGGAGCAATATCACTAAGCACTTTGAGCAGGTAGACCAGTAGGCAACACCTCATCCCCTTTTAATAGTATTGGCTTTCCTATGGACTCGATGTAATCTTGGACCACTAAAATAGAAATGAAGAGTCTTGATTTTTTTTGCCTGTATGTGTCCTTAGCATTTTGAGGGGTCCACATCTCTAGTCCATGTCATGCCAATCGTTAAACTTCCTGAAATATTTAACTTGAACGGATATTAGTTCAATGAGCTATATGTTGTTATGAATTACTAAAACCACCCAGGGATTAGTTGCACTTTCAATCTCCCCCTTTTTGGTAATTGATGACAACATATAGATCAAAGGTTCGACAAATGATAATTTGAATGAAATACATCGTCGCTTTGAGAAGTATGTGATAAGTAAGAGCTCCCCATAAATTTGTGCATTATTTACAATTTCCTTTTGAATGCAAATGCACAATCGATTAGGATCATGGGTCACTCTTCCATGTCACATACATCTTGGTGGAGTGTTAAAAAATGATAGGAGTTAAATAACATGCATTCATCACCAAGGATACAAGTGATTGATCATACACAAACATTTATGGATATAATCAAGCAAGCACACATTAAGCATAATATGATCAAATACATGATCACATAAGTATCTCACGAGCATAACACAAATGTAGCATAAGTATCAATCAACCAAACGACCAAAGTAGCAAGAATGGAAATGAAACCAACAAAAGCAAGAAGCACTCTCTCTCTCTCTCAGCCTATGATCTATACACTTTCTCCCCCTTTGGCAACAAGTTACCAAGAAGTTTGAAAATGTATAGTGCTATACAACACTCTAGACACAATCTACGAGAGCTCCTGAAGGGGTCTTCTGCCTTGTTGCTCCAGTGTGAGTAGACGGCATGGAGAGGAGGGCATCTATGAATGCCTCTGAAGAAGTTTGTGGAACTGGAGGAGTTGACACTGGAGGAATAATTGTGGCAGTGACTGTAGGTGCTGAAGTGGTAGTCCTGGAGTCTTTGGCAACTGGCATAGCTGATGACCTTTGTGTGCTTGGCACTCTCTAGAATGTGTATGTAGTGTGTCTATCATCCCTGTCCTCAGCATCCTCTGGAAGCTTCTCCACAATAGTTTGAATCTCAATGACCTTTTACATCAGGTCATGAATCTTAGTCTGAATGATCCTCTCAAGACTTTGCTGATTTTGAGAAAAGTTCGCCAAGCTTTGCTTAATTCTCACGGTGGCCTCAAGCAGATAACTGAGTTGGCCTTGCTTGGTCTTGAGATTCGCAACTGAAGCATCTGGGGCACTTGCTGCCTTTGCTGCTTTTGCAGCCTTTGCTTTCTCTATCTTCTCCTGGGCTTTTGCACATGTGGGATGTGAAGCATCCATGACAACCTCGTTGTCCTCTAAGTCTAGCATTAGGGGAAGGTGCTTTCTGTCTAGTAGATATGTCCCAATTCCCATATTGGAGTTGATCAAAGTCTGAATGTGAGCCGCATATCCACAAGATCTCTTCTGGCCTGCAGCTATTCTCTTCATAGTCTCTACTATCAAGCTCATCATTATGAATTTCTATGGAACATCAAACAAGTGAAAGCAAGTTGATGGAGTGACCACGAATCATCCTACGATCTCCTGACTTGGGAAAAAGAGTGTGCCTCAAGATGGTGTTCATGGTGGTCAAACCAACAATTAGATAATATATGGATCCAAACTTGTGTGTGTCCAATGCTACATCTGGGATAGGCTTGTACATGTTAGCCATGGAGTTGTGATCCTTCCTAGACTTACTGTACACATCAAGATCATCCTCATCTTCCTCTGGGGCATTGATCAACTTGTCCCATTCTGACATAGTAGACTGATGTTTGGTTCCTTCTGTCGTCCATATTATCTTTCCATCGGGGTAGAAGTGAGTTGTGGAGTAGAATTGCATTATCATCTCATCATTCCACTTTGTCAACTTCTATCCCACAAACTTGTCCACTCCATTCATCTTGAAGCTCTCATGCACATGAGGAAAGTTATCTTCATTGGAGTTAATGTACTTCTAGTCCACCCATTTCATGTCACACACAATGGGTTTCTTGTCCAATAGGACAGTCTCATAGAAGTCTTGATGTTCCTTGGTGCGAAAGCGATAGTCCACAGCAGTCCTTCTCCTAGTGGCATAAGGATCAGTCTTCCTCCATAGTCTCAGACCTGCATCCTTTCTCAACTTCAAGTTCTCTACCACAGGATGATCATCATTGTGGTTTGGAATCTTGGGCTTGGGTTTCTTGAGCACTAGTGGCTCTTCTTCTTCTTGAACTTCAGGCACTGGGCCTTGTTCTTTTTAGCAACTGAGATGTTCCTGGTAGATCTCTTTGGTGTAGTTTGCTTGGGGGCTTGAGCTTGAGCTGAAGGCTTGGGGGTAGACTTGGGCTTAGAACAAATAGCCCCAGTCCTAGTGGCATCCCCCATCAGCTTTTGTGTCTTGGCAGGAGGTGCAGCAGGCTCTTCCTACTCCTCTTATTATTCCTCATATGTTATCATGATGGTTTGCCAATCACTCTGGCAATGGTCTTCCAGACCCTTTCCTTCCTCTTATTTCCACCAGTAGCCTCTTCCTCTCTTGGTTCAAGTATAAAATCCATGGTTTCTTGAGTTGAGGCTCTGGCCTTGGATATTGGAGTCTCCTTAGTAGGAGCTTTCTTGGACATGCCTGACTTTGTGGCAGCAGCAGTAGCATACTCCTTCTTGAGTACCTTCTTCTTGGAGGTCACTTCCTCCTCAAGCACAAAATCTTCATCCTCGGATTCAGATGTCTTTTTCTTCCTTTGCCTAGTAGATGCCTTAGGCAAATTGCTGGGAGTGCCTCCTACTCCCATCATCAGAGCTACTAGAGGGACTAGTACCCTAACTGAGGTTGAGCTTCTCTTCAGACCTATTCTGACTATTACTACCCTCTGACATAGCTGCAACTGACCCTATGAATAGTTGGGTGTAGATAGAGTAGATGAGCATCACAAAGTACGGCTTATTTCACTACAAAAAAGACACATCCGTGACATTTTGGGCCGAAATAATTTTTTTTGTCATACTAATGACACTTCTATGACGATAATTGTGACAAAACTCGGTATCATCATAGATGTGGTGGGGTCCTACTTCTATGAAAAAAATCATGACAAAAAATGGGCAATTTGTCCTGGCCGGGCCCGAGACGTAGCTACATGACATTCTTTGGGCCGTCCATGATGGAAAAAACCATGGTAGAAGCGAGGGCGATGAAAATATCGGGGAGTTCCCGATTACACTGGGTGGTTGGGGGCCCAACGATGCGTGTTTCTCTCGTACATGTACGCGCGTGGGTGCGAGGCATTGGGCTCTAACTGAACCTGAGCGATTGTACTGCAGGCTACGCGTTCCTGAACCTGAGCGATTGATCGATCCCTTGCTGTTAACTGAACCCGAGTGATTCCTTTGCTACGACTGCTAATTAAAGCCGATCGATGCTGCCTCTGGATGAATAGTGAGCGTTGTTGGGGGGGGTTCGATGAACAGTTCCCGGTGGGGGTTGGATGAACAGGACCCCGTGGTAGTAGAGGCCGTTGCCGCTGGATGAATAGTTCCTCGATCGATCGAGCCGGTGGATGAACAGGACCGCGTGGAGGGGTGGATGAACAGGACCCCGTGGAGGGCTGGCTAAACAGTAGCCTGTGGAGGGCTGGATGAACAGTAGCCCATGGAGGGGTGGTTGAACAGGACCCCGTGGAGAGGGCTGGTTGAACAGTAGCCGGTGGAGGAGCGCGCGGTGGAGGCTGGATGAACACGAGCCCGAAGATGAACAGTTGCATGTGGAGGCTGGAGGAGGTCGACGGTAGATGAACAGTAGCCCGTGGAGGGTGGAGGAGGTCAACGATGAAGATGAACCGTATCCCGCGGAATCCCATTTTGCGGTATGCCACACCACTCCCGATGAACAGGACCCCTATTTCGACCCTAGCGCTCCAACACAAGTCCGTTTCCTCTGTTTTGCGGTACGCCACACACTTCCCGATCAACAGGACCCCGTTTCCACCGTAGGAGGTCTGTTTCCTCCGTTTTGTGGTACGCCAGACCCCTCCGATGAACAGGATCCCATTTCAACCGTGGCCGGTCAAACACAAGGTTGTTTCCTCCGTTCTGCGATACGCCAGGCCTCGTTTCCATCGGTTGTTCCGTCCAAGCTGGTTGGCTCCTGATGAATAGCATGCGTTCCGTTGCCTCCCGATGAACACGACGCAATCTATTGCGTCCCCATGAAAACGACGACGACGCAGTTTCTCCGTTCCGACCCAGCCATGTACAGGAGCCCTGGGCGTACGTATGCGCGAGTAGGCATTCGAGACCCCGCCCGTATGTACGTACGTGGTCGTATTTACTTTCTTGCACCCTGGCCGCTGTATGTACGTGTACATGCTACGTGCGTGCGTCTACTATAACACGTGCGCGCCTCTACTATGACATGTGCCCTTCCTTACATGGCCATGGTTCATCGCTGCAGCCTGCATATAGACCGATCGTATGTACGTACATGTTCGGGGCCAGAATGACAATGCTACGTATGCTTCGACCATGTGGGTCCTGATTGTCAGGAACTTCCTTGCGTGCGAAGATGTAGCTGGTGGGTCCCAGCAATCAGGGGGAGAATCATTATTTTTGCCCGTAATATGGACACACTTCCTTGCGTGTGAAGATATAGCTGGTGGGTCCTAGTAGTCGAGGGTGAAACGTTTTTTTCATAAAATATGGTGGTTCGTCCTGTGGTCCCTGCTGTCAGGTGGAGGAATAATTATTTTGCGCATAATAAGGAGGCATTTCCTTGCTGTGGCCGTGGACCCAGCTGTCAGCCTCTCCATGTAGAGTACTCTTCCGATGGAAGTTGGTCGTTGACCACATTGACCATGCCGCGCCGAGAGCACTAAGGCGGTGGACGACGGCGAGGCCTAGGAAGGGGATGACGTGGAGCCGGGGAAGACGCAGAAGTGGATGCCCACGCGGAGAGGAGTATGAGGGTTCACTGGTTCGTCTGCTGTGTGAGGCTGCCATCGCCGCATGGCCTGGCCAGCGGTGGGAGTAGTAGGGGGCGGTGAGGCCTCCGCGGCAGCACAGCCGGCCACGGGAGGCTGGAGCAGGCGGCACGAGCGGCGCTGCTTTGGGCGGCTTTAGCACGAAGACCAGAGGTTGAAGAAGCACTACGGCCGTTGGATGGACATCGTACGTGAAGGAAATATGCCCTAGAGGCAATAATAAAGTTGTTATTTATTTCCTTATTTCATGATAAATGTTTATTATTCATGCTAGAATTGTATTAACTGGAAACATAATACATGTGTGAATACATAGACAAATAGAGTGTCACTAGTATGCCTCTACTTGACTAGCTCGTTGATCAAAGATGGTTATGTTTCCTAACCATAGACATGAGTTGTCATTTGATAAACGGGATCACATCATTAGGAGACTGATGTGATTGACTTGACCCATTCCGTTAGCTTAGCACTTGATCGTTTTAGTTTATTGCTATTGCTTTCTTCATGTCTTATACATGTTCCTATGACTATGAGATTATGCAACTCCTGATTACCGGTGGAACACTTTGTGTGCTACCAAACATCACAACGTAACTGGGTGATTATAAAGGTGCTCTACTGGTGTCTCCGATGGTACTTGTTGAGTTGGCATAGATCGAGATTAGGATTTGTCACTCCAATTGTCGGAGAGGTATCTCTGGGACCTCTGGTAATGCACATCACTATAAGCCTTGCAAGCAATACAACTAATGAGTTAGTTGCGGGATGATGCATTACGGACATGAGTAAAGAGACTTGCCGGTAACGAGATTTAACTAGGTATTGAGATACCGACGATCGAATCTCGGGCAAGTAACATACCGATGTCAAAGGGAACAACGTATGTTGTTATGCGGTTTGACCGATAAAGATCTTCGTAGAATATGTAGGAGCCAATATGAACATCTACGTTCCGCTATTGGTTATTGACTGGAGACGTGTCTCGGTCATGTCTACATAGTTCTCGAACCCGTAGGGTCCGCACGCTTAATGTTCGGTGACAATCGACATTATGAGTTTATGTGATCTGATGTACCGAAGGTAGTTCGGAGTCCCGGATTAGATCGGGGACATGACGAGGAGTCTCGAAATGGTCGAGACGTAAAGATCGATATATTGGACGACTATATTCGGACATCGGAAATGTTCCGAGTGATTCGGGTATTTTTTTGTAGTACCGGGGAGTTACGGGAATACGGAGAAGAAGTATGGGGCCTCATGGGCCAAGTGGTGGAAGAGAGGAGGCAGGGCGTGCGCCCCACCTAGCCCAAACTGAATTGGACTAGGGGCCCAGCCCCCCCCCTTTCCTCCTTTCCTCCCTCTCTTTCCTTCTCCCCTTCCCCCTTCCTTTACTCCTCCTAATAGGAGTAGGAAAGGGAAGTCCTACTCCTACTAGGAGGAGGACTCCTCCTCCTGGCGTGTCCTACAGGGGCCGGCCGGCCTCCCCCCTTGCTCCTTTATATATGGAGGCAGGGGCACCCTAGAACACACAAGTTGATCATTGATCCCTTAGCCGTGTGCGGTGCCCCCCTCTACCATAATCCACCTCGATCATATCATAGCGATGCTTAGGCGAAGCCCTGCGTCGGTAGCAATATCATCACCGTCATCACGCCGTCGTGCTGATAGAACTCTCCCATGAAGCTCTGCTGGATCGGAGTTCGTGGGGAGTCATCGAAATGAACCTGTGCTGAACTCGGAGGTGCCTTGTGTTTGGTACTTGGATCGGTCGGATCGTGAAGACGTTCGACTACATCAACCGCATTCTCATAACGCTTCCGCTTACAGTCTACAAGGGTACATGGACGATACTCTTCCCTCTCGTTGCTATGCATCACCATGATCTTGTGTGTGCGTAGGAAAATTTTGAAATTATTACGTTCCCCAACAGTATGGTCACTCGAGCTAGAATCATTCATACTGCCTAAGTTGACAAAGCCCTCCGTCCTCGTCAACTTAGTAGGCCCACATGTCAGCCTCCCACTATGCTGGGACCTAGCTAGCAGGGGGAGTATTAATTTCTTTGTGCGTAATAAGGAGGCACTTCCTTGCGTGTGAATATATAGCTGGTGGGTCGGACCTGTGAGCGGGGGGAATGTTTTTTTCGTGAAATATAGAGGCCCTTCCAATGGGACCCAGATGTCAGGTGGAGGAATCATTATTTTGCGCATAATAAGGAGTCATTTCCTTATGTGTGGTCGTGGACCCAGCTGTCAGCCTCTCCACGTACACTCCATGTCCGATGGATGTCGTTTGTTGACCATGTTGACCATGGCGCGCCGATAGCACCAGGGCGGTGGACGATGGTGAGGCCTAGGAAGGGGATGACGCAGAGCCGAGGAAGATGTGGCAGTGGATGCCCATGCGGAGAGGAGTACGAGGGTTCACTAGTTCGGTTGCGGTGTGAGCCTGCCATCGCCGTAGGGCCTGGCCAGCGGTGGGAGTAGTAGGGCGGTGAGGCCTCAATGGTAGCACAGCCGGCCACTGGTGGCAGGAGCAGGCGGTCTCGCCGGTGCTGGTCTGGGCGGCTGGTGAAAGAAGAGTAGCGATTGAAGAAACAACACGACCGTTCGATTCAAATCCAACGGTCACTGCTGCTAGAATCGTTTGTTGACCAAGTTGACAAAGCCATGCGTATGCGTCAACTTAGTAGGCCCACAGTCAGCCTCCGAACCGGTGCACCCCAGATGTCAGTGGGAGGAATCATTTTCTTCAAAGGGTGGGCTGGTGAAGCCTGCGCGGCATGACAGCGGGCCACAAGAGGAGGGAACAGGCAGTCCCGCCGGCGATGGTTTAGGCAGCTGGAGCAGGAAGATCAGAGATTGAAGAAGCACGTCGGTCGTTGGATGGACATCCAACAGTCACTGCTGCTAGAATCGTGTGTTGACTGACAAAGCCTTGCGTAAACAAGTCAACCTCGAAATTTGTGGCGTGTACAGCCCATTTTCTATTATTATTATATTTTTTACTCATTTTCTAATTCATATGGAATTTATTGCAGCCCATTTTCTATTTTTAGAATTGCTGCCCATTTTTTGGTCAGTACCAGGGTTAAAATTTTGAACTAAAAATGTGTGAAATTTTGAAAATTCTCATTTTTTGCTAGGGAACAAAATATTCTTAATCCAAAAGTTATTAGCCATACTAAAACAAATTTAAAAATAAATTAGTACTATGTCATGTTAAAATCCAATGACATATAAAATATCAGTGAAGAACAAAAACAAAAAAAGAAACTAATTTTCCCATTTACTTTTAACAGATACTGACCAAACTCTTTGGCCAGGCTGGTATGCATTCCTCGTCGTCTTGAAAGATTTGCAGCCGAGTAAGTCGGAGAAAACAAATAGGCCTAGCTTGGGTAGTTTTCAAAAAGAAATAATGGCCTACCTATTTTCCCAAAGAACAAACTGCTGGGCTGGTCATCTTGTCAGACGGGCCACAGAGACCGCACAACCCAGTTTATAGCCTGCTCCTCTGAACAAATCCTCAAAAACAATTGTGCAATTATGTCATGAATTGACTATACATTGAAAATGATGTGGGTCCCAGATATCAGCAGGGTGGATTAGAGTAAAAATGAGGGGTGCATCTGAGTAGTAAATGAGGCGCTTTGCTTGTGTTCGGGAGTGGACCTGGTGGGTCTGTACTGTCATACTCACATCTACAGTCCTCTCCCGATTCACTATGTTGATAGGGTCGGACGGCGGCGCCACGACGAGTGCACCAAGGCGGAGGATAAAGTGTTGTTGCCAATGTGCTGGGCTGGGTTGGACATTCTTATTGAAAAATAAAAATGGACCGGAACTATTTACGATGTTGACTATGATTTGGATGGGTCCGCTGGTTACAAGAAGAAACAGAGGGAGAAAGAAAAGACTGGTCGCTATCTTTGCCTAAGAATTATATCGACTGAATGTAATGACACATCATAGGAAATAATATCCTCATGTTAAATTGTAAATTTAAAGAACTGGTGCATGAGCATTTAGCTTTATTTATTTATTTACTTATTTATGTTTAGGGGACCATGAGCATGTACCTGGGCCGGATTCATGTGAGAGCCTCCCTTCCAGTTAATTATGGGCTCCTCTATTGGGCCCTCATCAGTGGGCTGCATGTTATCAACAAGTGGAAAATGTGTTCCTACGAAAAAATAGTATGCGCTACATACGGTACGGGGCACTAAAGGATCAGACCGTGCAATGACTTCCAAAACTTTGTGTTTGTCATTCTAACAACACATTTATTCAACCAACAGACGAGATATAGTACTGATTGTACATTGAAAACAGCAGCAGCAGCAGCAACCAGGGCTCGGGGGTGCAACAGAAGCAGTAAGCAGGCCAGAAGAGTAAAGACACAGCTCTCTCTTCCAAACCAAACATCAGCCATCATTACAAAAGGGCTACCAAAAAAGAACAAGTGTATGCATAAAAACTAAATAAAGATCCTACTACACCAAGTGTACGCATCTAACTAACTGGCTTAATTAGACGTTACTATTTATTAAGCTGTGGAGATTGGCTGGCGGCTTGAACCAGATGGGTGCCTGACGGGGGAAACTCCAGCCAGCAGGTTGAAGTCTGATACTTGCGACCCTCTCTCGTTCTTTGGGCCGCAGAGCGTGGCGGCACCTATCAGGGTATGGTGCATGCAGAGACGCATGGTACGCTGTGTACACATAGTTTTGCATGATGAACGAAACCACGCTGCCATCACGATCCTTGTCGTCGGTTATCTCCTGGTTAATCAGATGATTCAGTCCGAGAAATAGAGAGCGTGTACCAAGGCTACTTACCAGCCTCCAGTCAAAAATTCCTGAAGGCCCAGAGAAGCTGGGATCCTGCTCAAAGACCTTGTAGTGACTGTGATTGTATTTTGTGAAACAGCATGTCCGGTATGTGCGAATAATCATCAATCGTTCGCCGTCGTCTGATCGAGCCAGGAACCACCTGCAACTGCTATGCCACTTTTCTTTGAAAGGTTCTGGGATTAGGAAGGGTAGGGACACCAGGCGGCCTACAACATTGTATCAAGTTGGAGTCAAATAAAAAGGGCTCTTAATGTAGTCAATCTTAAGAACAGCATGTTATGAGCTTGAATATTTTTTCAGTAAATGTTGACAGTAATATAAGCAAGCCATCATGATATCATAGGAAAGTAACATACTGCTCTAATAGTCATTTGTAGCGATGACTAGAGTAGGCCAGCAATACATCCAGCCATAGAAGGAGTCGACAGCGTAAATGAAGCCCTTGTGTTCAATGGCATCAGAGAACCATGGAGGATGTATGATCCTGTGATGGACGTGCAGATTTATCCACTTACCGCAGTTACCTGTCAGATAGGAGAGACCGCGGTTGAAGAACGCAATTAGCCTGAAGTTTTTATAATTCGCAGATTTTGTGCGCACTTGGCAGATTACAACCTTGAGCAAATCAAACTTGGTATCATGTTGGCTACTGTAAGATTCCTAGTATTCTGGGCCGCAGTGCCAAAGTAGTGTAATGTTAATCGAAGGAAGGGGGATCAATTGCCGGGTGTAGACCAACACGAGCATCCAGCTGCCGCCACCGTTGACGAGCACCATCCAAGATGTGTTCATGCCGACCCAGTACATACTACTAATGTAGTTGAGGGTGACGGGGATCAGATCGCAGTCAAGAGGGTTGATGCTCGCCACCCTACAATCGTTATCCTGCGTGACACGCGGTTTCTGAAGATCAGGCGACATCAGCAAGCAAGGAACTGGCTTAAAAAGCTCCGGCCTGAGGGCTTTGAGTAACCGGTACAGCCCCAACAAGCACGCGGCGAGCGACATGGTACTGAGATTCTCTACATGCGAAACAATGAGCTTGATTACCTCTGTGGGGAGCGAATTCCAGCCACTCTTTCGCCGGACGCTGCTCGGTTCTGCCATTGTTAGTGCTTTGGTTTCGGAAGAGGGGGGAGGCGCCTTAGCGAGGATGGAGATTGGACGATTATGTGCGGACAAGGATGGAGAAGCGAATATGTGCTACGGGAAGTGTATAGGTGATGATGACTACAGCACGCCGCTTGTCTTACGAGACACGTACCAGCAGCATAGGGTCATATCGATGCCACACAACTTGCTTGAGTGATCACAGTGCTGGTACTCCCTACGGTACCAACTACTATGCCCTAACTTGCTTGACTAGAGTAGTAGTGGAGTAGGACACTGCTCTACTACTAGCATCGGAGGATTAGTATATTCTAATGTAAAATATTTACAAACTTCAATGCCCGAGCGTGGAACGACTACGAACCGCCATCGGTGCTAACTCCAATCCCCAGCAAACATTCGCTGGCAGACATGGCAGTTGCAAACGCCCGTGACACTGTTACAGTACGTGTGTAAGGTTGGCAGTTTTGTCAAATACTATGGCTTAAAAACAGGCCACCGTCGGATGGAAATCTGATGGTTACGTGGGATTCGCCATGATTGAGCTCGTGGCGAACAATCGCCTGATATCATTACTAAAAAGGGTTAAAACACGTGGGGCTATAACTTGCACTGGCTAACCACTAACAATGATACTAACATAGTTGTAAAATGGTCGAAGACCGTGTCTACGTGGTGTTGGGAATTATATGAAAAAAACTAGCAAGATGCACATGCATTGCACGGAACATCAAGATGCATTTTTTTACAAAACACCTGTTGTGATTGACCCATGCAAGAGTAATCCCATGTGTAAAAACTAATGATATCTCGAGATTTTTATCGGAAACATGGTATCTCGACCATTTTATCGAAAAAACGATACCTAGAGAAAGATGATAAATAAGGTGAGGAGGAGTGGGGCGTGGTGGTAACTGGTGGTCGGACTGGGCGGAGGCATGGGGATGGACGGCGCCGGCAGCAGCCACCATGCCAGGTTGTTCCAGAGACTTCCTTTTTTAATTGCTCGGCAATGAGGTTGTGGGAGATAAGGATGAACGAGGCAAGTCCTTATCTGTAAATGTGGAGAGAGGTGCGAGTATCTTCTATAAAATTGTCATAGTTTTCTTTCTATCTGCCAGATATAGATCGGACGGTCTATACTATAAGATGGCAGGCACACCATCATCACCAACTCGGTTTTTTCTCTACTCCTACTCCTATATTACTTATACTTGTCTCTACTCTTATAAAAACAGAGTTGATGATGATGGTGTGCCTGCTATCTTGCAATATAGGCCGTCCTATTTATATCTGACGAATAGGAAGGAAACTATGGAAATTTTGCAAAAAGATACCCACACCCCTCTCCACATTTGCTAATAAGGCCTTCTCTTGTTCATACTTTTCTCCCACAACATAAACTACTCATATAAATGCATCTTGATTTTCCGTGCAACGCATGGGCATCTTGCTAGTACTCCTATAAAAGACTCTGTTGGTGATGATGGTGTGTCTGCCATCCGCCATTTCTGACCATTAGATCTGCATCTAACGGTTGTGATGTACGTTGTGGCCTTTTGCAACAATTCCCACTTCTCTGCTCTAGTTTACGCAAAACCCCTTAGTATCTTGAAACCAACCACATTCCTCCCTTACCTCATAAAAAACCAAAGAATACATTTAGAGTGAAACATAAGATATTTTTAGTGATATGTATATCAAAACTAAACCGTTTTCTTTCAAATTTGTGAATATGTCCTGCATCGTCCGCAACGAACACCTGGTGTACCGGTCCTGGCCGGATGCTTGTAGCGCGATGGCCTGAGTTCGAATTATGTCCTAAACTATAGCTTTTTATATTTTTTTTAATATATACTTCTTTTGCTACTGTACTGGGAGTGGAACCCACAGAGTACTTAGAATACAAGATTAGGATGGATTCGTTTCTTTCTAACTTTCTGTACGAATCTGTAGCCAGCCTGCAAGTAATGTACACTATACTGACAGTGGAACCCACAGAGTACTTAGAATACAAGATTAAGGATGCAATTAACTCAAATTGATTGGATGTGACTATTATTCTCCAACGACAACCAAAAAATTTCCTGCCGCGGGCAGGAGTAGGTTTCTCGGTTTGCATGCTGGTTTAACGCTGGGGTTTGATGGAGGCAAGGAGGCGTGTTCAGCAGGGCGTGCAGCGGGTGGCACAGTACAATTCGATTTGATAGCTACTAGTAAATTATAAAAAAGAAAGAAGAGTAGTGGAGATAGAGATAAGAGTAGATATAGAGACTAGGGAGGAGCACCATCTGCTGCTTCATGTGCTACTCATGCGCTCCATTCGGCCGCCGCAACCTCCCCTACAGCCACTCCCTCCTGCACTCCATTCGGCGGGCGCTGTTGAAATTTGGGGAGTGCACTCTCGCGACTGCTGGCAGTGACGACTTCACCGATGACGACTTCTTCCCTGACCTCGGCAACCTCTTCGTCAATGACATGGGCGACAACCTCAACGCCAACGGTGCTGCACCCATTGCACTGTATATGTTTCTGTCCTTCCTATTCGAATCATGGTAGAATTCATGTTTCTAGTCTGTGTCCTAGATTCGTTCTGTTCAGCTACTATGCTAGTCCACATGATTATTTTAATTGTCATCATGATTTGTTTTGTGCTTATTCATAGTAAATCTCATAGTAACTTGCTCATATATTCAACTGGAGCACCGTCCCCTTTAGCCACTCCCATTTCATGGACGGCTTGGTCGATGCCTCTAAGGAGCCCTTCGTCTACTGCTATGAGTGCCTGATGTCGTATTGGGGCTCGCCGGCGGACCTCATGCATCACCTCACACAGTCGTCCGTCTATCACTACTGGCCCGCGGCGAAGAACATCAAGTATGAGACGTGCTACCTGTTCACTGTGCCAGAGTCGCTGAAGGATCAACGCCACCTGCTAGTCTCGGAGGAGGACGGCAGCATCTTCCTCTTGATCGTGGGCACCGGCAAGGCCCGCGTAGGCCGCCGCCCCGTCTCTGTAGTGTGCGTCAGGGGCGACGCCGCTAACGCTAACACTGACACGAGGCCGATGTACGGGCGCGTGCTCACTGTTACTACCCCTCGGAGGTTCGTGGGCGGTGACACTGGCTGCATCAAGCTGACTAGGACTGTGCCGAGTTGGGACCTTCCCACCGATTTGGACATGGAAGACGCATGGTAGGATTTGGCCCCCAATGTGGTGCACGGGGACTCCAAGGAGGTTTACCTTGACATATGCATTACCAAGTTAAATGTTGATCATTATTCTTCGCTCAATGTATGTAACACCCACGATGCGGCTATATCTCCCACGTGTCGAGGCACGACTTAGAGGCATAACCGCATTGTGGTTTAGTCGCAAGAGGGGTAATCTTCCCACAATCCCATGTACATAATAAGAAAGGGATAAAGAGTTGGCTTACAATCGCCACTTCACACAATGCATGAATAAATCATACATCATCCAGAGTACAATCAAAGGTCCGTCTACGGAACCAAAATAAAGAAAGACAACCCCAAATGCTAGATCCCGATCGTCCCAACTGGGCTCCATTGCTGATCCACCGGAAAATACACAAAACAACTATCAAGATCTTCATCGAGCTCCCACTTGAGCTCGGTTGCGCCACCTGCACTGGTATCATCGACACCTGTAACTATTTGGAAGTATCTATGAGTCACAAGGACTCAGCAATCTCACACACGCGAGATCAAGACTATTTAAGCTTAAGGGTAGGAAAGGGGTAGTGAGGTGGAGCTGCAGCAAGCACTAAGCATATATGGTGGCTACATACGTAAATGAGAGCGAGAAGAGAAGCAACGCAATGGTCGTGAAGCTAGAAGTGATCCTGAAACTACTTACGTTCAAGCATAACACAAGACCGTGTTCACTTCCCGGACTCCGCCGAAAAGAGACCATCATGGCAAGAAACGCGGTTGATGCATTTTAATAAAGTCAAGTGTCAAGTTATCTACAACCGGATATTAACAAATTCCCATCTGCCCATAACTGCGGGCACGGCTCTCGAAAGTTTATAACCTGCAGGGGTGTCCCAACTTAGCCCATCACACGCTCTCACGGTCAACGAAGGATATTCCTTCTCCCAGGAAGACCCGATCAGTCTTGGAATCCCGGTTACAAGACATTACGATAGTGGTAAAACAAGACCAGCAAAGCCTCCCGATGTGCCAACAATCCCGATAGGAGCTGCTATATCTCGTTCTCAGGGCAACACCGGATGAGCAATCCGTACAACTAAAACCAACCCTAGGGTTTCCCCGAGGTGGCGCTGCAAGGGGCTCTAGTTCGGACCAACACTTAGAGAAGCACTAGCCCGGGGGGTTAAAATAAAGATGACCCTCGGGTCTGCAGAACCCAAGGGACTGTGATAGGTTGTTAGGAAAATGTAAAACCAAGGTTGGGCCTTGCTGGAGGAGTTTTATTCAAAGCAAACTGTCAAGGGGTTCCCATAACACCCAACCGCGTAAGGGACGCAAAATCAAGGAACACAACACCGGCATGACGGAAACTAGGGCGGCAAGAGTGGAACAAAACACCAGGCATAAGGCCGAGCCTTCCACCCTTTACCAAGTATATAGATGCATTAAATAAAATAAGAGATATTGTGATATCCCAACATATCCATGTTCCAAACATGGAACAAACTTCAACTTCACCTGCAACTAGCAACGCTATAAGAGGGGCTGAGCAAAAGCGGTAACATAGCCAAACAACGGTTTGCTGGGAAGGTTAGTTAGAGGCTTGACATGGCAATATGGGAGGCATGATATAGCATGTGGTAGGTAGCGCGGCATAGCAATAGAGCGAACAACTAGCAAGCAAAGATAGAAGTGATTTTGAGGGTATGGTCATCTTGCCTGAGATCCCACAAGGAAGAAGAACGAGTCCATGAAGAAGACAAACAAATGTAGTCGAACGGATCCTCACAAACGCAACATTACCAGAACTACACGAAGAAGCAACACCGAAAAGAAGCAAACAACATGGTAAACAACCATCACATAAACATGGCATGATGCGCAACCAAGTATGATGCATGTCCGGTTTAATGAGGCATGGCACGGCAAAGTGCGCAAACAATACTACAAATTAAGTGGAGCTCAATATGCAACGAGTTGCGTATTGACGAAACACCACATCAATTATTTAGTTCTCTCTCGTTTAAAGTACTCAACAAAATTACATGTTGATAAACATGGCAAGAGGTGAAGCATGAGCAAAACCTCTATCTAAACAAGTTTAAATGAGGCCGGAACAAACAGCAATTCCGGTAAATCCCCATATGCATTTAGCAATTTAACGCAAACAACAATCTTAAACATCTTAATGTTGTTAACATGATGCTGATGACATGTTCAAGTTTATGCAAATTTTATGAAAAAGTTGACATGAGCATATTATGAAACATTTGTCACCGTGGTGGAAGGAAAGGGTGCCATGGCAATGAATCCGAAAATGATGCCACGGCACCATATCGGCTCCGGTAGCTCACGGAGATACCGGTGCAAAAGGGTAGTGTGGTGGGAGCATGTCAAGCAAGGAGGGTGGGGTGATCCCAGATACCGGGTTCCCACGAGATGACGACAAGGAAACATGGAACATACAAGGATCAATTCAGACATGGTGCAAACATATGGTGCATCTCATACAACACATGCATTCGTTCGCGGGAGTCATCTCGGAGTTATACCTTCGAAGCGTGCAAACGAGACGGTTCAGGTTCTGTGCAATGTAGAGGAAGTAGACGTTCTCGGGACGGTCGTGGAAGTAGTCGTTCATGTTCGGGAAGCGGTTTACGATGATGGGAGGCGTACACGTTCCGTAGACGTTCGAGTCACCGGTAAAGAAACTTGGCGGTCCAGAGAGGGTACTTGTCGGATCCACAACACTATAACCGTTCGTGGCAGAGGAGCTTGATGTTCACGGGTCTCCCAAAGGCGTTATGGTACTTGGCGACATCCAATACGTAGAGGTACTTGGCAGTTTTGTGTAGACGGACTAGCGATGGTCTTGGACCGGGTGATCTTGGCGTATCCGACAGCGTAAGGCACCCAACCCGTCGTCGGTGGAGCTTGCAGGCATGCAGAGGAAGGTCGGCGAGGACTTGGCACGGCAGAGCGCTCCAGCGAAGCCATCAGGGTCGTCGGCAACGCAAGGGAGAGTAGCGGTGCAAGGCGGCGCTGGGTGACTGCGGGCATGCTCCAGCGGCCTCGGTCGCCGGCAGCAGAGGTGTGAGGCAAGCGGCGGTCTCCTGCTGGTCGCGGACGGCGGCGTTGCAGAAGGGGCAGTGGCAGCAGGGCGCGGTTGCGGGCAAGAGGAGAAGAAGACGGTGCGATGCTCGCCGGTGAAGAGGAGGAAGCAGGGGCATAGGCGCGGCGCTCCGGTTGAGGGACTTGGCGCAGGGGCATCGAGAGAAGCAGGATGCTGCGGTGGGGCGACGGACGGGTGGCGCAAGGCGGTGGCTCGGCACGGAGGAGGTCTTGCGGGCATTCATGGCGGGGCAAGGCAACGATGCGACAAAGAGGAGCCTGGCACAGCTCGCGCTAGAGGTTGCCTTCCTAGAGGAGCCCGGCGGCGGCGGTCGCATGTCGGCACGGCAGAGGCATGGCAGGTGAGGAGGCGGCGGAGCAGGCTCGCGGTGCTGGGAGGACGGCGATGTCGAGGAGGACGAGGGAGTGAGGGAGTTGAGCGAGGGGATCGGGCTCCTAGCGCGGCGAGCGCGTGCATGGGTGGTGGCGGCGGAAGGGAACGAGGAGGAGGGGTTCGAGGAGAATGGGTGCGTGTGGGGATCGGCTAGGGTTACTGGCGCCGGCGCTGGTCCTTGGCCTTGGTGCAACTGGGCTTCGAGCTTAGAGCCCGACTGGGCTGCAGGCTCTCTCTCCCTACCTCTCTTTCTCTTCTAATGCCCAGAAAAAACAACAAAGGAAATAAAAAAGAAACGAATGGTGGAAACATGATTTGGGCATGGGGATAAATTTCCTGGACTCGCAAAATCTGAGGAATATAAATAAAATGGCAAGAGGAGTTTTGAATTTTGAAACCCATTCGAATGGACTCTTAATGGGCTGAGATCTGAGGAGATGATCCACACATTAGATGTGATTTATGAGCAGATTTGGAACATTTACGGAGAAAGTAAAATTGCAACTCAATTGCAATTTAACTTAAAAGGTCGAAAAGAAAGTATATGAAGTTGAGTCGGATAAAAGAAGAGTTGAAGAGTAGTGCAATTGTGTTATGGGTGATTCCAAGTTAATGGAATATTTTATAATAGCTCCCTAATAATAGTAGGAGACTTTTATATGTTACATAGAGAATTTCACCATGTGAACTCCCTCGATTTAAATGGATCAAAGATCCATGCCATATATTTAGTTAAGTTTTTTAAAAAGATGGTGCAAGAAGACATGATGTAGTGCACATGATGCAATGATGAATGCAACAAGCAAAACAAAACACACGGCGAAATTTGGAAAACATGGAAGGCATCTGAAGCTCCGGTCTAGGGGCATCACAATGTAATCCGCTGTCTAAGGATGTGGAGACTTCCATGCATGATCTTGCTCTATTGGAGTATCGCGTATGAATAAAAGTGTATCCATTTATGGTTTAGTCTAGAATCTTCCATGTATGTAATTTTTACTATAGTACTGGTGAAAGACTTATGATGAACCATTTCTTGCATCTCCTCTGCCCCCTTCCAAGTCATCCTGATTTAATCCCTCCATCTAGGTGTATAAGGGCATGGTTAATACTTAATAGTATAGCCAACTGTTGACTATAAGAAAGTGTCATTTCATCTGTAGCCAACATGTATAATAATTGATACTCAAAAACTAATTCTTAAAGATCATTTCTCGCAAAGCACAATAAGTGTTATTTCTTCACAAGTTTTGGATGCAGGTTGAACTGTTGAACGCTTTTGTTTGCAAAAGATACTTTTTTTATCTATTTCACCCGGATGTATGTGAGCTTTAAAGATGAAATAATATCCGAAGAAACCTATCAGTAGCCGTTACACATGAGATGACACCCACATCCGTTGTCAAAATAAATAACTCCCCGATCAATGCATTTCACTATTCCATGCAACACACGGGCACCTTACTATAGATTAGTACGATAAAAAATTGAACGAATATTATATATAGTACGATAAATGCTGATGCATGTCACCTAAAATTATATCATTGAAAACTATGTTCAAATACGAATCCAACGAAATAGTTTCTATGGACACGCACTAACATTCTGTCAGTTAAATATTCAGTCAAATTCAATGGGGGGCTAATAAACCACGACCGATGTAGTACTAGTGTAGAGGGCGGCGCTGCATGCGAGTCTCACCCCGCTCGTGGCGCGGCACTGGGCATCAGTAGTGTATAGAGGCCATGCTGCCTCTAAGGTGGGCCCTACGCCCCTGCCTCTAAGCATAGCTAAAAATGTGTACTGTATAGCTATGACATGCAACCACTAAGGTGGGGTCCATATAACATATAATATTTGACCTCTCCAACTGATCATATCCTTCTCAAACCAAATCTAAACACAAATATTTGGCTACATGATTGTAAGTAGGGTTAGGGGATTATTTTAATCAAAAGAAATAGCTTGGAGGCAGCCTCTTACGTTAGAGGCGACGCTAGAGATTTTTTCCTAGAGGCTCCATCCAGCAACGTATAGCGACGACCTCTAAGGGCATAGATGCACGTATAGAGGCAGCAAAAGGATACATTGTGGATGCACGTATAAAGCCATCATATCACAAAACCCAACCACTCCCTGTAATAAGTGGCCAGGTAAAATAAACGGACAAGCAACCATCACATCCCTCTGTCTTTTTTGCATTTCATCTCTCTGCATTTACTTTCTCCGATTTATCTCGCACACTCGATCCCTAGCTACTACTCCTAGGGCCAGTTCTTTTGGCGGCTTAAAGAATAAGCCGTCTCTTCCCCAGCTTTTCCCATAAGACTAGTCACGGTGGAGAGTAACATTAAGGTGCCTCACTCATTTATTTGGGCTTCTAAACTACTACTAGTACCTCCGTCCTGGTTTATTCGTCACCATTGTAATTTGTGCTAAATTTTGACCAAACATTTAACTGATAAAATGTTAGTGCATTTGACATATGCACGTACTTACAAAATGCGTACGGATATACAAGGTTTCCAAACTTTTCCTTTTACATACTTAATTAAGGACGCTAATAATTCCTGAATGTTTGGGATTTATCATTTGCTCCAAAACTAATGAGATCGCCTTACTAAACTAAATTATATTCCTAATAAAAGCCACAACGCTCACAGGAGCGCTTGCGGGGCACCACGGGTGCCCTGGTGCATGGTCGTTTCCAAGCGCGCCGACACAACGCCTCTTCCTTAGCCTCGCAACTCGTGAGGTGCTGATTGGCGGCTTGCTAGTGGGCGAGCGCGATCTCACCGTTGTGGTGATCCGGCGCCAACAGGTACTCCTCCTCGCTGGAAGCGTGCACCCGGTACACGTACCGCCAAGTGTAGATGAGGCGCTTGGGCCCGACTGCACTCAGGGTTTTGGCACGGGCATCCTACGCCACCCTCACGGCCCTCGCACGAGCCTTATGCCAAAGACCCAATTGCATGACTCTCTCGAACGAGACATAGGCCTGCCAAGCAGCTTGCCCTGCGGCGCGGTTCTCTTCCTTGGCCTTCTTCTCCACCTCTATTTTAGCGCACTCTGCTGGAGGCTTTGCCTCCCACAAGGCGACATACATTTCTTTCCAAAGCTCCTCAAGGCTGGGGGGCTCGGCGGGCGGCACGATGCTCTCCTCATAGTGGGGAGCCGACGCATCCTCCGACGCGCATGCTGGCGAGATGGGGAACACCGATGCGTCCACCTCAATGCGTCGCGGTGAGGAGCGGAACGCCGACGCGTCCTCCTCAACTAGTGGTGGCGAGGAACGGAATGACAACGCGTCCTCCTCGACTAGTGGTGGCGAGGAAAGGAACGGCGACGTGTCCTCCACGACTAGTGGCAGCGAGGAATGGAACGACGACGCGTGACCATCCGCGCGATGCAGCGAGGGGCGCCTAGGGCTTGGGAGGGGTCATGCCATGGTGGTCGACGTGAGAGGGAGGGGGAGGAGATAGCGATGAGCGTGAGCGTTCTTTCGAATGCCATGGGAGGCGTAGTATTAATAGCGAGCAATGGCACACCAACATAATATATGGACTGAGCTTCACTGACTTAACTGCAGGTCCAGTTGCATCACTGACATGTGGGCGAGATGCCTATTGGGCCAACAACATGTTAGTGACCCAATGCACCTACAATTAAGTAAGTGAAGCAGCTACGTGGGCATATTTGTTGGAGTAAATTACGGGTGAGGGAAGGGGTGTAAATATTGCTGGTCACAACCGATTGACGAGCGCGGGGGAGGAGAGTCTAGCATGCATATTTTTTCCACAGAGGGTGGAGTGGTTGGACTGCTGGAGGGAGAAGGAGAGTCAAGCAGGCATTCAGATTTCAAGGTGCACTAAATTATTGCATGCGATGATTAAGGCTGGCCATAGTGGTGGTAATGTGGTACTCCCTCCTTTCCGGTTTATAGGGCTTAATTTGAAAATCTCTTCAACAAAGTGAGCCATTCGATCTACTTGGAACCAACGGCTGAGATGTGTGTGCATAGAGACATGGCCTTGCCACCGGACGTACTGTATATCAGATATTTACCCACCTCTGCCACTGTATAAAATATGGAACTACTCATTCTAGCCTCATTTCCTTTCTGGTTCATCTCCTTGCATTCTTGTCAGCGGCGGCGAAGGTTCCTGAAGATGGAGTCCAGACTCTAGAAACCACTACAAAAACTATTCCACCGCCTCTATCTTGGTAAGAGTAGGTGAAATTTTTGAATCGAGCCCTTTAAACTAGAAGGGAGGTAGTGGTACTCTAATAACTAACCTTGTTGTGATGACTAGATAGGAGATGGCATGCACCTGGACGGAGGAACTAGTCTGCATTGTGCATTTAAGTTTTGTCTGAAGTCAATGTACCTCTACTGTGACCAAACTTACAGAAAAATGTACATCAACATTCACAATGTCAAATCAATATTTTTATACTCATTATAGAACATAGTTTTTATACTCATTATAATCAGTATTGTAGATATTGATATTTTTAGTATAAATTTGGTCTAAAACTTTCCAAATGGTTGACGGAAGTAAAAAGGACCAGCGGGAGTATCATGCATGCGGATTAGGCAAAAAAAAATTGCTCATTTATAGCCGGTCGAAGTCTCAAAGGGCGCGGCGGTTGAGGGAATAAAGTGAAGTTACATCCACGCGCCTGCATGGCATGCGAACAAGCCGAAGCTATATCGTCAGGACTATGATATGGGTCTAGTAGACATGACATCTAGTGGGTCCCGCATAGTACTCGAGAACTCTTTGGGGGCTATCAGCCGTTTATCCACCGGGCAAGCCAACAACCACATGCCATTCGCACGCCCTACTCGTCCCCATCTTCTGCCTTACAATAGTTCGCTCCCAGTCGTCCCGTCCTTTCACATTACACCAGTTCA
The DNA here is from genome assembly GCF_018294505.1 of Triticum aestivum. Taxonomy (NCBI): domain Eukaryota; kingdom Viridiplantae; phylum Streptophyta; class Magnoliopsida; order Poales; family Poaceae; genus Triticum; species Triticum aestivum. Next base: position 359,582,400 of record NC_057803.1, read on the forward strand.
ACTTCTCCTAACCCTCCTCCAAAATCCATGGCCTCCTGAATCTCCATGGTCGCCGCTGAGTACCAGGTTAGAGCCATCACCAGCGATGAGTTCATCGTCATCTACACCCGTGGATCCGCGACGGTGAAAGGATGCCTTGCTTGCTTCAGAAGCATGTTCAAAAACTAAAAGGATGAGTGGGTCGCTGGGCTAGATGTTGAGTACACCACAGTCCTCGAAAGCGAGAAGATTCTAAAGGAGGTAGAGAAGAAAAGCCCGCCGTGATCCAAGTTTGCGTACATAACGTGTGCTTGATGTACCACATATGCCATGCCGACGTTGAGTGACAAGATTTTAAGAACTTCCACAAGGACGAAAGAGTGAAATTCGTTACTATAGACTTTAGGAACGACAGGGATGTCCTGGGTAGGATAGGCCTCGTTGTAGGCCAGCCCTTCGATCTCCAGAAGGCAAGCCTGGTGTCCTCCTCTCAGCCTTCAATGTTGACCCTCGCAGCAGCCATGATTGATCCTTCGTATGCTAAACTGAAGAAACCTCACCATGAGTTTCATCATGCATGGGAGTCGAAGACAATAGATGAAGATCACATCCTGTACACAGCAATGGATGCCTACCTTTGTTTAAATATCTACAAGGGTTGGATGAAGAAGCAGAGCCCGGTGTCCGGTTCAACCAAAGAAGCGGCGGCAAAGAGGAAGAGGAAGTGGGACGAGGACGAAGTCGAGGGCATGGACTCGGACTCTGAGTAAGGTGGCAGTGACGTCGCTCATGCTGGTTCTACTACAGTGTCAAACGGACTAGTTGCTTAGTTTTATTTCAGGGGTGTGTTGTGCTGAGCGCCGAGCAAAACTATGTTTATGATCTTTCTCGTTATTTGAACTTTATGTTCTTTCTCATTATTTGATCTCTTTAGTACGTACAGTAGTACTAGTACTATATGTCTTACTACTGTTCTTCTTGCAATTGGTACTACTGCTCATATCTTCGTGTTCCTACTATACTTAATACGCTGTACTAGTAGTATAATTTGGGTCAGTTGATTTGTGAAAGAAGTTCGACGGAGCGAAGGAAGAAGACGGCAGAGAAGCTACCCCAGTATCTATATTAGGGTGGCAGGGTGCCCATGATCTATCTTATGAGTGTTGGGTGTGGAATGCAGTTTGCCGAAAAAATGGATCATGCCCGGGGTTAAACGGATGGTGGGGGTGGGCGTGGGGGAGCATGAAGGTGGCAGGCGGTTCAAGGGAGGGCGGGGCAGTGGCGGCAGGCGGTTAGGCGTGTGGCGGGCTGAGAAGATGAACAGTGCATCAATTTCGGAGGTTGAAGAAGCCCTTCTAGCAATCCATGTTGCATCCAATAGCTCACCAGCGTCGACTGACCCAAATTGCTCCTTCAAATTGCAGGATCCACGTGGCATTCAAGGTCTCGAAGGTAGATTCCGCGTCCGCACCCGGTTTTTGGGCTCGGCGCGGGCGCGACCGGCTTCTGCCGTGACAGCCACCATGCGCACCTCCTCCGCGCGGGCAGAGACGACAATGACACGCTACTTCCTCCTCGCCGGCATGCTGGAGCACGCGCTCGTCCTCCTCTTCGTACGTTGCGTGCATAGACGCGGCTCCACCAGCTGCTCGCGTGCTTGGCAGCGCGGCGGCATCGCGAGGAGGGACTGCAAACGTCGTGAGTGGGCGAGCCTTCGGCTTCATGGTATAGGGATGGCGGCGACACATCGTTGATGGGCGAGAAATGGTTGGCTGAAGCAGGCGGGCGCCGGCATACACAACAGCGGCTGCAGCATATTGATGAGTGCGCGTATGGGAGTTTAGTTTAGTTTTATATAGGGTTGGTCAAACTTAAAAGAAAACCGTACTAGTACACGCAAATATTAGACTGAGGCAGCGCTTATATTACTTACCACAGCCATGATACATAATCCTATGCAAGTGCATGAACCGCGGCCGCGCGGTCGATCGAACGGTGCGTCGCCGTGTCGCGCTCGAAGAACACCCACCGAACCTTTTTGGGTGTGTGAAAACAATCCCCGAATATTACTCAACTTTTTTTCCAAGAAAAGTTCTTGACGCTACAATATTTCCATATATTTGAATTTAGCTCCATTTTGTGTTTATTTGGATTTCGAAGTTTTAGGTGCGCCCTAGTTTTTTTATATTGATTTCGTGTGTGTGACTGAGAGAGAACGTGTGTATGTGTCCATATGTGTGTTGTGGCGGAAGGGTAACATGGAGACGGTGTGCGTGTGATAGAGACATAGAGAGGTGTGAATGTGCAAATGATCATGCATGAGTGATACAGAGATAGATGCCGATACGTTGTGTATACATGAGAGAACGGTGTTCTATTTGTACTTGAGTGTGTGTGTGTGTTTGTGAGGGAGAGGAGCATCCGTAACACAACAACCATCTCTCTCGATTCGTCAGTCCCTCGCACGATCGCATGTAACACATGCATCAACGCACACATTTTGACACCCTCACCCGGCCCCTACCCACCTCAAGGCCCGCACATTGCTCTCTATCTCGCACGCACAATATCTTCGTGAAAACCATATTTAGCATGTAGCTTTCTGTCACATACACACACACCACACACACACACACCGCACACACACTCCCCCTACCCAGAGCACACAATTCATCCCCATCCAAGGCTATATGGCGACCATTCTCGTTTGTGCTTCTCTGCACCCCAGCATGCACAACACCTCAACCTTCAAAGAGGGCATCGAGGAGATCGAAGACAACGACCACACTGCACTAGAGAATGCGAGGCCATTTGGAAGCAGGATATTGTGACGACGGCTGACTGACTCCTCCCCCCTCTCTCTCCCGCACAAAATTACCAATCCCTGTCTCTCCCGCACAAAATTATCAATGCCTCAACCCACGAGATCCTTCCCCTCTCGTCCATGTTTTTCCAGTTCTCTCATCAAACCTGGTGTCTCTTCTCCTTCCACATCTAGAGAATCCGGATGCACACACATCTCACGTATATTACATGTCTCCATCTATCTCACAGACCTAACTTCTTCCTCTCTTTCTCTCTCTCTCTCTCTCTCTCTCTCTCTCTATCGTTAGGTTGGTCTCCTACTGTCTTGTGCACATACACACAATCTTTACCGCCCTATCTGCTCCATCTTGGCAAGCTCTCTCTACATGTTTCATTCACACATTGGGATGTGTTCAAAATGTTGCTTTTTATAATGGATGATGTAGAGTTATTGTTGGTTTTGTTGCATCCTACAAAGTAATAACTGTGAAATGCATTTAGATTCTCATTTGATTGGGATTATGTGAGTTGGAGCATATTGTGAAGTACTATAGACCTCGTATACATCTTGTAATTCAACAATGATTGTAACTTTGAATTGTATAGACCATTACATTCGAAGTCAGTAGCCTAATATATTTATTTCACAATTACAACGAATGATTAATTCACTACAAACTAAGAAAACAAATGTGTACTCCCACTGTTTTTATTTAAGTCCGCATATTAGCATCGGTCAAAGTCAAGTTTTGTAAACTCTCAGCAAGTTTATAACAAAAAAATATTAACATATACAATAACAAGTAAATACCATTAGATTCATTATTGAATGTACTTTCACATCATACATATTTGTGATGGTAAATGTTTATATTTTTCTATAAACTTGGTCAAACTTTAGGAAGCTTGACTTCGGTCAAACCTAATATGCAAAGTTAATAAAATCAGAGGGAGTACTAGTAGTCACTAGTACTACTCCCTAGTTCCTTAGCCCAATCACCCAACACGCCACATGGGGAGTTCAGTGTCACAAAATTTTGAGGTCGGCGGGAAAATCTCCCACGATCCTGATTCGAGCAGTGCGAAGTTACCATCATAACCTTCGGAACAGGTCTACGGACTACGCTTGGTAGGGGCCTATTTTCGTAAATTCAGGTTCACCCTACCTAGCAAACCCCACCCCGGCACCCAGAGTAGTACACTTGAATACTTATCCACGGCACCACAACCTTCATGCTCCTCCCCTTCTCCAATGGCGCACTCGTCCACTGCAACGCATCTGCCTCATCGACGACCTCGTACACCGCACTGGAGCTGGTCCACCGTCGTCGTTGTACACGGAGCCTCTTCCCCGGCACCATCTTCCATGGTCTTGGATCTGCTTCCCGTAAGCTGACGCCAAGCGCATGAACACCACCGTCGTGGACAATGAACTGACTCCCGTTGCCGACCATGATGCACAGAGGCCGCCGCGACCATCGTTCTCCTCCTCTATTGGTAATGTGTGTATTGAATCACTTAGCAGTACATGTGCAGTTCCAATTTTTTCATACCTACCCTTCAAATTTCCTGGTTGCTATTGTTCCCATAAAATTAATTGGTTATAGCCTCCATTGTCCAACAGAATATCAGCTTGTAATTGTGCATCACTCCTGTATCACGCTGTGCTTGGGTAGGTTCTTCATCTGCAACTAGTAGTGTGGCAAATGATGGAAAGTTTTTTAGAACTAGCAAGATGCCCATGCGTTGCATGGAACATCAAGAGGCATTTGTATGAGTAGTTTATCTTATAGGAGAAAAGGATGAACGAGGGAAGGCCTTATTTGCAAATCTCGAGAGGGGTGTGGGTATCTTTATGCAAAATTGCCATTGTTTCCTTCCTATTCGTCGGATATAAATTGGACGGCCTATATTGCAGGATGGCAGGCACACCATTATCACCAACTCTGTTTCTTAAAAGAACTAGCAAGATGCCCATCCGTTGCACACAAAATCAAGATGCATTTGTATGAGTAGTTTATGTTGTGGGAGAAAAGGATGAACAGGAGAAGGCCTTATTTGCAAATGTGGAGAGGGGTCTGGGTATCTTTTTGCAAAATTGACATAGTTTCCTTACTATCCGTCAGATATAAATCGGACGGCCTATATTGCAGGATGGCAGGCACACCATCATCACCAACTCTGTTTTTTATAAGAGTAGAAAAGAAAGTAGAAAAAAAAGAGTAGAGAGTAGAGAAGTAGAGATAAATATTAAATATAAAATAAATATAACAGTAGAGAAGAGAGTAGAGATAAATATTTAATATAAAATAAATATAACAATAGAGAAGAGAGTAGAGATAGCAAGGACGTCGCAAAAGGATCGCGCACGCACGGGAAAAAGCGGCCGGGCACGCGCTAGTTTTGGCGCGCGGCGTCCGACGCGCTTTATAAAATCCAACGCCCTCCCACCTCTCTATGCCTTGCCACCGCTCTCTCCCCGCATTGTGCCTTGCCACTGCTCTTTCCCTGCTCTGTGCCTCGCCACTGCTCTCTCCCCGTTCTTTCTCGCCTCGTCACCGTCGCGCCACCATGCCGCCTCGTCACTGGGAAACTTGGGGATACCGCGGTGTCCGCGCGCGCCCCTCCGGCGGCTTCTCCACCGAGATCCGGTTCCGCGGGATGTGCCTCGGCCTCGGCAATTTTGACACTGCCAACGAGGCCGCCCGCGTGTACAACACGGCAGCGTGGCACCTCCGGTGGCGCCTCATAGAACATTGAACTTCCCCAACGTGTCGACGCGGGAGCGGGCGCAGGAGCTCACACCTCCGCCGCTGCTTATCACCGACGAGGATCATCACGACAACCGGAGGCGGGAGCACCGTCTCGGCATCGCCAAAATGGACGAGGAAGCCATGGCGTTGTGGCGACAATGCTTCCCGCAGAACATCATGAACGAGTGCGAGTTCTACGCGCAAAGTAGGGTGGAGAGGGAGAAGAGGAGGGAGGAGCGAGCCGCCTATCGCGAGGACAAGCGTACGCGAAAAGCGGACGCTCAATTCAACATGAGGCTAGGAGCAGCGTCGCCCTGGGAATCCGACGATGATCGGTATCTTCACGCGTACATTGAGACGTCGGAGGAGGACATCACAGAGGAGGAGTCGGACGATGAGGAGTAGTTGAACTATCTATTTTTTATCTATCTATGCTATATATATGCAGAGAACTATCTATGTCTCTACTCTCTAGTCTCTACTCTCTATCTCTACTTCTTGATCTCAGCACTGTAAACGCCTTTTTAAAGCGTCGCGCGTTGCGCTTCTATTGGAGATGCTCTAACATGGCAGACGAGTGCTTTAATGTTGCCCACAAGATGCGTGAGTATTACTAGTATATTTTTCTTGCCATGTTGAGATTTTAAAACCATGAGTGCGAACATGCAGAGGAGCAGTGAATACCAAACACGGGATATTGGGGACATCTTCAAGGAGCGTGGCAAATTAAAGAGGACCTGCATCGAACCTATAAAACGAGCTTTGGTAAGTAACACCCTTTCAATTACTTTCATTTAGCCTCCTGTTCTTCAATGTGTATATGTTGTAGTTTCTGTTTCTCTTAGCCTCGTGTTCTTCATGTGTAATAAGAAGAGTCTTAATCGTCCTAGTGCTTTGGCTTTTAGCTTGATGTAAGAAGTGGGTGTTCTCACCTTGTAGTCTGTTTTTATATTTTTCCTTTTGAATTAACTTCTCCGAGTCATGTTTATCTGGCTTCTACTAAATGGGTCTGGGTTGCTCTGAGTATTGATCTAAAAAAGAAGTAACTTCATGTTAGGATACAGTTCCTGCGAGGAGGGAAGTATGGTCAACCTCGAGATCATGTTTCCAAAATGAGGCTGGATTACACACAAGGTGCCAGTTCCCTAATGATGCTAGATTAGACACAAGGTGCGAATTCCCAGATGATGTTGGATTACACACAAGCCAGGTGGAGTCGTCAATTGTTCATGTCCTGGTGGCTCTAGTAAAGGCTGAAAGAAAGCGTGTAGCAGCCCTTGAGAATGTAGCTGAGTTCCCGAAGAAGTGAAAAGAGCAATCAGATGCTCTCTACACCCAAGCCAAAGAAGAGATGGAAGAAGCCAAAACGAAGCTAGCAGAGGCAGAGCAGGCTAGGCGTCTCCAGCTATCTAAAATTGTTGTCAATACAAATTTTCATTCATAATAGCTAGGTTCAAATATTTATCCGGTCATCATGCCTGTTGTGATGTCCATGCATCTACTGATGTGGCACAAAATAATTTTTAGGGTCATGTAATAACAACAATTACTTTCCAAACAATAACAGACGAAGCATTGGACATGGTATAGTTCACGCGCAAGCCCAAAATTCCAAGTTCAACTTCCACATCAAACTCATGTTCACAGATATCTGCACATTCATAGATAATGTCCACAACCATGATTCACTTCAAAGCCAAAAAATGCGAGTAGAGTTATAAATAAAGAAAAACCTCTAGTTCCTGCTACTAGTGCGAGCACAACAAGTCAAGACCATGCGTAATTAATTATATTTTGATCATTTTTTGTGTTCTAAAATGCCGGCCGGCTCGCGGAAGGACGTGTTGCCGGCACACGCGCACGATTCAATGGAGGCAAGCGGGGTAGTCTGAAGCCGGTTGCATGCAGCGAGGAGGCATGTTTAGCCAGGCCTGTAGCGAGTGGGGCCCTCTTGGCCGGCGCGCCGGTTAATGCCTGTGCTATGAGAGGTCGCGTCCGTGTCAGAGCAATCACTCCATCTAGTCCTTTTTTGTTTGGGTATAAAAAAAATCTCATTTTCCATTCACATTTTACAACTAAAATTCATGGACAAACTTTGACCCAAAATACGATGGTTACTAGTAAACCAGGATGGAGGTAGTAGTTTTTTTTATCAAAGAAGGGTTTCCCCCATCCGATTTTCATTACTGAAAACCAACATCTAAACCATAGTATTTGCCCTAGAACTACCAGGTTCAACATCTCCCAGCATAAACCCATACAACCATACGCCAAGGAGGTAGTAGTAGTTATGAATTCCATTTTCGCTCCATACCAATTGTTCTAAAAACTACTTAAGTACGTATAACGCTCCCTTGAAAATCGGAACTCTTACCCCACAAAAAAGACATTTTATACGTGGCTACTCGGTCTGTGGTAACTGGCGAGCCACCGCCTCCAGGTCGTTCACCTCTGGTCCCGACCATCAACTCGTATGGATCAAATTATCACACGAACTGACTATTCCTACAAAGGTGCGCTCCACCACGTACCCGGTACCCGCGCATGCAGCAATCGTGCACCTAGGGTTTTAGGGTTTATTTGTTAACGGTGCCTTTACGTAACTCTCATGTGTGTGAGAGGGCGAGATACCGACTGTGTGCGTGCGCCTCTTTTCTTCGTATATGTACTCCACCGTTTGTCTGATGTCTAAAAAATTATACAGTAGTAATAACTACTAGCAATGTGCCAATGCGTTGCCACACGATCAAAGTAGATTAATACATATTCAACGATTTGATAGAAAAAAGAGTCTAGTTTTGAAATACGTGTATCGCTAAAAATATCTTATGTTTCACTCAAAATATATTCCTTTGGCGGTTTTGATGAGATAAGGGAGGAATGATGTTGGTTTCAAGATTTGAGAAGTGGTATATCTCTAGTTTCTATTCTTACTAGCAAGATGCCCATGCGTTGCACGGAACATCAAGATGTTGTGGGAGAAAATGATGAATGAGAGGGAACGCCTTATCTGCAAATGTGGAGATGAGTGCGGGTAAATTGCCATAGTTTCCTTCATATCCAGTAGATATAGATCAGACGGCCTATATTGCAGGATGGCAGGCACACCATCATCACCAACTCTGTTTTTTATAAGAGTAAAGAGTTGGTGATGATGGTTTGCCTGCCATCATGCAATATAGGCCGTCCGATTTATATCTGACGGATAGGAAGGAAACTATGGAAATTTTGCAAAAATATACCCACACCCCTCTCCACATTTGTAATAAGGCCTTCCCTCGTCCATCATTTTCTCCCACAAGATAAACTACTCATACAAATGCATCTTGATGTTCCGTGCAATGCATGTGCATCTTGCTAGTTGTTGCAAAAAGACCATGTGTGTGTGTGTTGTGTGTGTGAGAGAGAGGGAGAGAGGAGGAGGACGCAGTACATGTGTGACAAAGACACAAGGAGTGTCTATGCAAGAGGTATCAGCTTACAATAAGGCGATAGTGTGTGTGCACAATCGAGAGGGCGCATCTCAAGAAGGGACGAAAAATCTACATAGATACAAGGAGCGCGAGAGAGACATGTATGCGATAGTGGAAGCACGAGTGTGCGGGTGTATAAACCTATTTGGAGGCTAGTCGATCAAAGATGTGAGAGAAATACGAGTCGGGGTGCGAAAGCGAGAGTTTTGTGGGTGTGAGAGAGAGACGATAGTCGGGAAGGGGAGTGGAAGCAGGAGCTATGTGTGTGTGAGAGAGAGAGAGCGGGGGGGGGGGGGTTGTCTAGTCAGTAAACAAATGAATAATGTCAGTTTTATAACTGGGATGAAGACGGAAAGGAGACTGCAACAAATGTTGTGTCTGTACGAGAGAGTAATTTTAGTGGTATGAGTCATATCTAGAGACATATAGGGTGTGTGAGAGAAACCCATAGAGAAAGACAAAGTGAAAGACGAGTGAGACTGTGTGTGGTGGTGAAAAAGAAAGCTTAGGTACCTAGTGATGCCAGAGAACGGTAGAGACGTGAGAGATAATGAATACCGTGTAATGTATAATGACAGGGAGAGTGTGACACTTCTCAAGTTAGACGTCGAGAGACCATGTTTGCGAAGATAGGAGAAACATGAAGTGAGCGTGCGGGTGAGCTGGAGAAAGGAGAATGATAGGTACATGAAGGAGCATGCGAGAGAGATGGGCGTGAAAGGAGTCAACATAAAAGGGATTCAAATATATGAATTCGAGATGATGATATATCTAATTCATACTCGAACCAAAATTGATCTATCAAACATGCATACTCATATGAATTCACGCGCATCTATGTTATTTAATATGTAGATATTACTGATCCATACATTTTAGTAGAACATAATTTAGTTTGTTTATTTTTTTTGAATTCAACCTTATCATTTTGAGATTATTGTATTTGTAATCATATTATATTTATCTCTACTCCTGATGGACGAATTGGTTGAATAGTCCCCCCACTTTCAACCGGTTTTTCTTCGTCCCACCTCCCACCAGCCCCTCCCACCGGTTTTTCTCTTTTCTCGTCTGACCGGCAATACCCAACGTATTTATGGTAATCAATCATAATTAATCCACGTATAGTAATAAATCAATCCAGGTATGGTAAGGTCATAACTCAGGAAATTTTGAATATGGCAATTATATGGTAATAAATTTAAATTACCCCAAAGGCTATCAATCCAGATATGGTAAGGCCATAACTCGGGAAATATCGAATATGGTAATAAATTTAAATTACCACCAGGTATGGTAAGGCTATCCACGTATAGTAATAAATCATATAGTAATAAATCATAATTAATCCACATATAGTAATAAATCAATCCAGGTATGGTAAGGTCATAACTCAGGAAATTTTGAATATGGTAATAAATTTAAATTACCCCAAAGGCTATCAATCCAGGTATGGTAAGGCCATAACTCGGGAAATATCGAATATGGTAATAAATTTAAATTACCACTAGGTATGGTAAGGCTATCCACGTATAGTAATAAATCATATAGTAATAAATCATAATTAATCCACGTATAGTAATAAATCAATCCAGGTATGGTAAGGTCATAACTCAGGAAATTTTGAATATGGTAATTATATGGTAATAAATTTAAATTACCCCAAAGGCTATCAATCCAGGTATGGTAAGGCCATAACTCGAGAAATATCGAATATGGTAATAAATTTAAATTACCACCAGGTATGGTAAGGCTATCGATCCAGGTATGGCACGCCCTCACCTGATCACCTATCACAATCTCCAGCCCCATGCACGCACCAAAGAACCCACCCGGCACCAAACGCAGCTCCTCTCAACCCCCTCGAGTAAACGCCGCCATCATCGTGCGATCTTCCTGACACAGACGCCGTCACCGCCTCCTTCCCACCTACGACGTCCCCCACGTCCATGGTGACGGCGCTCGCATCCTACACTGACCCTCCGCCTCATATAGGTTGGTCGTTGATGGAGTGGGATGTGCCACTTCGGTTTGGGGAGGCGCAATCACGATCTGGTTGGGATCTCAGTGTGGACTCGTTCTCTACGATGAAGGATGGCGCTGCCTCCCTAGCAAATGGGATTGGAGGAAGGGGCTCTATGTCGTGAATGTCGGCGAGGCAGCGGCCGAAGGCGAGCCCGACGGTGAGCACGGGTGTTCGTCCCATGAAATAGGCGGCCACAGAGGGCGGATCTGAGGCCACCCCAATCGCCGGTGGCCCTTCCTCCCATCGCTCATCGCCTCCATTCTCTCTCTCCTCTAAATCTTTGTCGCCCCTGCCTGATTCTGGCCGACGCCATCCGGCTCTCGCATCGACCACCACCAGCACGGCTGCGGACGAGGCGCAACCGCAGACGCCGCCGCCGCCATCCTCATCCACCTCCTCCACCATCCTTCCCAGCCGTCGTCGGGGGCACCCGCCATCTGCGCTCTAGCCCACCCGCTCCCTCCTATCCCCTCCCCCTGCCTGCCAGCCCCGTGATCCATCGCACAGATGGCAGGTACTACAGCGACCTCCTCCCCAGCGGATCCGGCCTCCTCCGATGGAGATCCATCCTGGGCACCGCCTTATTCTCATGCGTGCACGTCTATATCAACGTCTCATTCCACCTCACCTCACCTGAGCCTTTACCTTCCCACCTCTGCTTCAGATCCACATCACTTTGCAAGGTATGTGCTTGATTGTTCCGAACTGGATCGATGGATTATGCAAGGTACTTTGGGTGTCGTCATTGACGGCAGTTGTCACGCCATGCTACCATCGGAGGGGTCCCTCATCGATGATTAGGGTCTTCCGAACTGCACGAGCTCCATTGAGAAGGATGTTTTTAATTCTGGTTTTGCCTACATGCTTTCTTTGCCTGTATCTACTTAGCTAATGTCTTCTTATAGATAGTAGCTGCTGAAGTGGTGATCAAAGTTGTTCACTATAAGGAAACAACCATGATAACAAAAGTGTATATTCCCTGACCTTTGACCTGAAGTACTTTTTCATTAGAAACTTGCAACAGCTAGGCATTGAAATTAGCAACAGCTTCGTACGTACTGAACTAATTTGCAGCAACACGTACTGAACTAAGTTAGGTTATGCTCATCGTTCCAACATGCTTAGTGATAACCACCTAGCAAGCTGATCAAACATGAAAAAATTGAAGTGCTACTGCTAATCGTACTATTCTGAATGTGAAAATCTATTTAATTGGCTCTTCTCTAATTGTACACTTGCATAAATCTCAGATCTTGCAAATTACAGTATAACCATAAAAGTCATGCTTTGACTCCTATAGGGCCTTTTGCACTTTAATATGACTAATAATTTGCCTTAATATCACAGATTGTATTACTACCTTTCTAAGTGAATGACATTCAAGAAGGTCATTAAATAAAACCAAGAAATCCTTCTGGTATTGGAGTGTAGGAAAGTTGAGACTATAAAACCAAAAGGTTATATTTACGTTTATTAGAGAAGGTTCTTTACTTTTTATAGGAAAACACAAAATGTTACGATGTAGAGTCTAGGTGGTGGGCCTCCTTGATCCACTTGGTGGATGAGGGCGACTCCGGTCCTGGCACCCATAGTGCCAGTGATCCAAAAATCATAGGGCCTGGATATAGCTCTAGCAGACGTATGCGGCTTGCGCATCGAGCTTGGTCGTCTCGAGCATGGAGATAGGCGAGTTGTAGACCAAGAGCTGGTACAGAGATAGGCGAGTTGTAGACAAGAGCTGGTGGGCAGCAAGAAACGCATGCACACCAAAGAACAAATCTGAGTCACATGCCTACTTCTATTGGTTTCTACAAAGAGCGGCTAGCTTAGATCTTAGACCAGTCGGTCACTGTCGAGGTCGCCAAGGTGATCTTACAGCACCGCCGTGGGGATTTCTCATGATTTTATGTAGGCAAGCCGCAAGCGGTGGTGGTGATTGGCTGGGTGGTGTCGCTGCCTTGGGAAGAGACGAAGTGATGGTAAAAGTAAGCAGGATCCGATGATTCTTCCGTGGGGATAGCCAAAGTCAAGATATCGACTACAGACTCGTCGCAGACTTGCAGTGAACCTGGATGCGGCAAGCCTGATTTGTGGATCGATGGCGGGTCTTGACTTTGTTAGGCCGGGATTGGATGGTTGCGGAGGGTGGTGTGCTTGATTGGGTTCCCATGGAAGAATGTGGCCTCCTCGTGGATCTGGTCATGCCCATCCTAGAGAACATTGTGTCCCTAGCTCCCTCGAGGAGCAAGGACAGTGCAAGCGGCAGCAGGGGGTAGGGGTAGATGTGGGGAGGGATGTCGGCGGCTGCTCGAGGTCATCATGATGAAACCCTTGACGTCCCATCTTTATCAATGGAAGTGGAAGAGCACGAAGTCGAGATTGGATAGGAGTTTGAGTTCTTTTTGGCACCGATCGGTTCCCCACTTTAGAGATGTATTTTTTCGCGTGCGAGCAAACAGTGGGTTGATTCTAAAAGGGATAGGCACTTTTCAACAGAAGTGCATGACGGATCAAAAATATGACCTCATTTTATTTGTTTGATAGATATCGTATTATTCGTTGTTGTTCGTTCGGTGAAATTTCCTAATATTTGATTGTTGTGTTTCTAATTAAAGCACCCCATAATCACTCAATATGAGGGGATAATAAATGAAAGATACTGATTATAAATTTTAAAGAGCTCGTGGCAACGCACGGGCGTTATACTAGTAAAACTATAATGAGGCTAGCCACTCTCACAAGGCTCCCCCGATTTGGAGCTTTGTTGGCCGTCGGATCTGCATTCCAGCGCGTCTGAGTCATCAGATCTTCACGACGGTTAAAACTAATTGTCACCCGGCGGTAGTTTTCATTGTCCAACGATGAGGGGGCTCGCGCGGCACGCTGGTTGGCTGGGTCGCCTGTTTCCGCGTGCAGGGCGTTTTTTCCAATCCCCACCACGCGCTCCGCAACCAATCCCCCGTCTCCCCAAGCCCCAGTCCCCACCGGACAAATCCTAGCCTCACCAAGCCCCACACCTCGTGCTCCTCCCTCATACATCCTCGTTAGCCGCCGCCGCCGTTCTGCCTCCCTCCTCTCTCCCCTACAACCACGTCGCCAGGAGGAAGCCGCTGTTCGTGGCGCCATGCCGCTGCCGGGGTGTTGCGCACACTTCGTTCCCCACAGCCCCTCCCTCATCCTCGCTCATCACCGCCGCTGCCTGCTACTCCCCTCAACCACCGTTGGTGCTTCTGGGTCGAACCTGGCGTTGGTGGGTCGGAGCTCGAGCTAGAGGCCAAGACGGGGAAGGTCAGAAAAATGAGAGACCGGATGGAGGTGCTCGAGACCGGGGAAGCTGGAAATGGTGAGATCCCTCTCCCCATATCTATTCTCTTAGTTTTTCCTCTTCAAACCTTCATTGATGGTCTCTCTCCCTTAGCACAATTAGCTTCACTGGCCATCCGGTGGTTGGATCACGGGCCAACGCTCTGGTCGCGATGGGGTTGAGCTGCGCAGGAGGGGGAGGAGGCTGGCGACAGGGAACCGTGCCAGGGAGGAGGCAAGGTATGTGTTGTCCCGTGTTTTTTCTCTTCACGTTTTTCTCCTACCATGTATCTCTTTGTTTCTAGAGTGGATCCATGCCACCAAATTCTTGGATAAATAATGAGTGCCTAGATATGTATGCTGACATGTGAGTTAATTATTTGGAAAAAATATAATCATATATGTATTGCCAACAATTTTTATGTTTAAAGCAACCAATTTTGTGAAAAGAGTGGAGAGAAAGATACATGTGCAATTTCTTGATGTTACAACGCATGGATACTCGATCTTTAAACATAAGCACGGATGAATAGGTACAAATTCGAGGAAAGGCCAATGAAATAGTTGTCTGTACACATATGTGCCAGTTTTATACCTGGTTGTCTGGTTGCATTATTTATCCGGTTTCAATTCAGTTTGAGTAGATTGTTATCCGTGAGCGATACTTGCTACTATTTGTTGCCATGCACCAATTTGCATACCTATTTTAGGCATAGAAACCAACCATGACTGAAAATCATGTATATGTAATTTAGTATGATTCATGGTGAGAAAATCATGATTCAATAAACGAAAGGTGGTTTGTTTTGCTAACAGTATTGAGTATAAATGTAAATCACAGATCGTACGCTGCTGCTATAGGCTCCATGTTGTTTATGCTAGACAACACAACGGTGCTTGTGTTATCTATAGTTGAAGTCACAGTTTAATATTCTTTGCTTTATGTTTGGGTTATATGTGGTTGAAGGGACGTCCTTGTTAGTTTGCATGGTCTATGTAAGAAGGGGCAGTACAATGCTTGTCAAGTTTGTTTATATTCGGATGGCTGTTGAATTCTGGACAATGGAGACGTGAATTTGTTACGTACATAGGTACTAGCCATAGGATACTTTACTCATTGACGATAGGTAGTTTTAGAGAACTTCTGAAAATTCTAATCCAGGTTTTCTGTGTTCCATTCAGGAAGAACGCACAGTCTGCACTGGGGTATAATTTATCTACTACTTACCTTTGTGTCTCGACATATGCTTGTAATGCATCGTGCTACCAGAGGCCAACATTATCCAGTATCATAGCGATGCTAAAAATGCCTATTGGTTACTCCGCATATTCTCATCTGATTTCTCATATATAGATATTAATTTCTTTTCATGGGAGGCCTTCATTACATTTCAGCAGCAGTTGCGGATGTGGTCGGTGGTTGAGGGAGGGTCTCCGACTAGAGCAGCAGGAGCAAGGAGCTCGAGGAAGTTCAGGTTTGCCTCTACATCCCCTCTCTTTCCTCCACTTTGTTCTTGCATTTAGATGATACAATTTGTGATCATGTGTATGTGCATTTATGAGATCTTTGCTGCTAGGCATAGAGTTTATGGTTACTGAAATTGGATAATAGAGAGTCACAACTTCAGTTTTCAATTACAGTAGTTGATGTGTTATGTTTGCTGCAATGTGTCATGTGTGTTTGAGAGAGAGGGATGAAAAAGAGGGGACTGGAAGCATGATCATTGCTAGGATCTATATTCAGAGAGAGGGATGAAAAAGAAGGGACATGGATTCAGAGAGGGATAAAAAGAGGGGACTGAAAGATCTTGCATTGCGTTTCTTCATCTACCATTACGATTGTGTGTACCATTTGAACATAACCAAGCAGTATAACAAAATGTGCTGGTAATATCCCTTTCTTATTTTGTAATTGGACAAATATTTGCACATGTGCCACATCTATGCAGTCTTTCTAACTGATGCAATTTCTAGGTTTATGGCCTCTCACGGGATGTGATTCTGGTCATGCTGCCTATTATGAAGGTAAAAACAAAGTTATATGTTTCTTCGGTTTAGTTTGGTCTACATTTATCCCAGAGAGCGAGTGTTCACAGGTCCAGTTCTTATGCCGTTATTAATTAGTCTGGATTCTATTCTCGTGTAGAATATTCTGTTCAGTTTGGTCTGCATTTGTCCCATAGAGCGAGTGTTCACAGGTTGATTGCTTATGTCAGTTTTTAGTTAGTCAAGATTTTGGTCTGATGTACTCCCTCCGTTCCTAAATATTTGTATTTCTAAACATTTCAAATAGACTACAACATATGGATGTATGTAGACATATTTTAGAGTGTAGATTCACTCATTTTGCTTCGTATTTAGTCACTTGTTGAAATCTCTAGAAAGAAAAATGTTTGGGAACGGAGGGAGTAGAATATTCAGTTTAGTTGGTCCACATTTGTTCCAGAGAGCGAGAGTTACTGATAAAATACTTATCTGGCTTAAATTAAATTTTATGGATTTACAGACTGAGGCAAGCATCATGAAGATGAGCAGGCGAGTGGCTGATACAGAGAGCTCCTCGAACAGGGAAGTAGCATTGCTGGAGGAACTCGAAGATGAGCTGGTCAATTTTGGCATGTCCAGTTCATGTAACCTTTTCATCTTTACATGTCTTTGCCTTACTACCATTTTATTTTTGCTGCTCTGGGATTAGGTACCGAAGTCATGCATTTGCCTTACTATTGTGCTGATACTGGGTGCAACATTGTGGACCTTTGGTTCGAGAATGGCCAGCATGGCCATGGAATGTAGGAGAGGAATGTATTGCCTAATGAGTTTCGGATCCTCTGTGCTTCCTATCACATATGGCTTGGCCACCTACAGATTCTTGGGTCTAGGTGAGCTCTCCCTCCACTCTCCAAGTTTTGCTTGCTCTTTCTGGGCTATTTGTGTAGGCTAGCCCCTTTCCTAAGTCTCTTATTTTATTATGGATCATGGAAGCGGGAAGTGTAACTCACATTTTTAGAACACTGATCCTTTAGGTATATATAGTTTGGTTTTCTAAAAGTGGATTGCATTTGCTTCCTGATCACATTGAAACAAGAGTGGAAATAACCATCGTCCTCTGTCCGTTCTTCCTCCCTCAAGTTCCTGATCTGAAGCGGAGGGAACATGAGGTCACATCCGCAAAGTGGCGGAAGGGGGCTGCAACGTTTTTCTTCAGTCTGGTAATCATATAGTAATTAGACGGTGTAGTACTATGGCGTTGGTATACTGATTTGGTGTAAGAATCACTAACATGACTTTACGTGTACAAATCTTACAGGTTAATGATATTAAGAATTAGTAGCGTGTTTTTTGTTTACTGCTGGATTTGCTAACAAGCTGTCTCTTGTGTCGTTGTTGATATGTTGACTTGTTGTTTTTTGTTCAGTTGAAGGGTTCTCCAGGCTTAAGATCTTTCTAGGATAATTGCATCATTGAATCTGAAGGTATTTGATTGGTTTCTCAACTCATGTATCGATAAGCATTTTTTTCATCCTCAATATATTGTTACTTACCTAACTTGTCGTATATTTGTGAGGTTTCTGAGGAAGTTCACTTCTTGCACGCGGCGTATAACTTGAGTTGCCTACAAATGATTTTGCCAGTTCGACGAAAACTTAAAATAACCAAGGGAAATTTCTCAGTTTTGTTGTTCTTGCTCTTCTCAGATCTTAGGTCGGGGGTATTAACATATATGCCACACACTAAGTGTAGATCTTAGTGTGAGATTAAATAGGGTAAATCCTTGTGCCATGTTGAAGAATTAGAATTACAAAAAAGAAAGGAAATATTAAAGAAGGGATATGGTTGATTAGGTTATTTTGGTGTTTCTTTGTAAATAATGACATGCTAACTTGCTGGTTTAATTTAGGTGGGTGGAATATAGGAAATACAAGGAGAGATATTCAGTTGCAATCCAGCTTTATTTTCAAAGTGAAACATGGTATACATGCATAGCATGCTGGTCTTTTACTCTATAGTTGTGCGCCGCCATGGTGTCAACTTTGAAGTTGCAAACTGAACTGTAAAATGTTTTAATGCCTTGGGGCATGAATTTTTCTTTGCCTGCTCTGACTACTTCATTTATGTTTATTTATCAGGTTATGCGATCTCCTATGTTGCTGCATGTTGATCTTCTGTTTTGTTGTAACTCTGTTTTGCTGCTCGAGGTTTGCTTCCTTTCTTTCCAGCTACATGTGTATTCTTTGAATTCAAGCTACATGCATGTTTATCTTTTGCTCACGGAATAGTTTAGTTATATTGAACAGGAGCATCTCTGTTATTAGAGACATACTAGGCTCGTGCTTCTTCACAGTGGCCATCTCTTTTTTTGTGAGAAGTGTGCCTCATGGCTTATTCTTATATATTCAGTTCTTCTGCCTTTCAACGATCAATTACCAAGCCATTTTTATGGAGCCGATAGTGTTACTTCTGGTGGTCAGTGGTAACTGAAAATATCTTTCATTATCATTGCTTGCTATGTATCCATTTTTTTCTTTTCGCTTTGCTTTGATGTGTTTGTTTCTATGGAGTCTCTGCTACCCTACAACATCAAGATGAAAACTAAGCATGTGAGTTTCTTGGAGCAGCCCTACATGTGGTTGTTGTGCCTTTTTCCCTTGTTCTTTTGAAATGCAACATGACAGTAGCCAATGTCATATATCAGGGTTGTAAACCTATTAGATTTGGGACAGAGGAAAGTATGAAGATCTTCTTATTATTGCAAAGTAAAAGTTGATATTAGTGCCAACTTAGGTGATCTGGTCCGAAAGGGTATCTCAGCTTTATGAGTTGATAGTATATTTGCATCAAAGAATAAACCTTAGCTTTTAGATAGAATTTATGAGTGAAAGTATTCTGGTGTATACCATCCTTTGTGCAGGATTATCATGGTTATTGTGGTTGTCAATTTTGTTGACAAAATAGATTGATATATTTTTCGGTGTCTTATGGTAGATATATTTGGTCTGCTGTTTCATGCATTCTTCGGCTTTATGATTAATATTCCCAGATATTTGAACAAAATTTAGCTATTAAATATACATCCCGGGAAATTTACATTATTATAGTGGGGCACTCCTTTGCACGGTTTTCAGTATAAGAGATTTAACCTTTTTTGCAGTATCATTCTCCCTGGCGGATTACATATAGGTTGTTGTTCTAATTACAAGCATGCCTTCAGCTCATGGTTCTTATATTTTTGTATTTTCCATAGGACAATTTCCTGGATTAATATCTATACTCGAGATCTAGGAGTCCACCCGAATTTAGTGTCCAAGAAGCCGTTCATCCAGGATCCACCAAAATTCAAATGATATGTGAAAAGCGTGTGCTAGATGTGGGCCCTATCCACCGTTTTGATCTGTCCACTCAGGTGCTTTGTCTAGGTGGTAACACAACAAGCTGCTTATGTTATAGAAACTTATTATACATATAGTCCTATGTTTGTTCTGCTTGCATGTTAGAGAAAGAGCTTCTACCCCTATGTGAGTAATCCTATAGGAATTAGCAACGTTGGCTGTACTTTCAAGCGGGCTGAATCCAATGCAAGTTTTTGGAGCAGTTGGGTTCCAGAACAAACAACTAGGTATTCCCAAAGAGGTCATTCCACTAGTGGCTAGCATAATATTTTCATGTCGAGACAAGTAAGATGACAGATCGTTTCTCAAATAATATGCTGTTGTTCTCAATTTTTATTTTCTCTTCTTTTCTGCTACTTGCCTCACTAACTATGACCTCAACGATCTTTGGTGCAGCGATCCAAGCAAGCAACCATCATTGTACCAGCTCTTGTCATCGCTGAAGAAATTACAGTGGTTACATTGTTACAGAAAGCCTATGACAATTTGCGAGTGTTGTTTGTGCAATATACTGGTTTTGTGGCAGGTGCATGTATGAATTCAGATGGTAGTGGTCTCCTTGTTTACAGTTATAAGAATAATAAAAATATTGATAATGGTCTTTCCACTATTACAATCTCATAGATTAGATTACCTGCTTACATTGGCTCATGGGTTTACTGGATGATATTTTTGATAGACATTTTAAAAATAGCATGGTTTAACACATGGGCTTTCTATTACGAGTATCGAATATGTCCTTGCAAAATGAAACTATTTTCGTCGACAACATGGCTTTAGCGGGTCTCTGTGCCATTTGGCGCAATGGGTCAATTAGTACATATAAAGGAGCGAAATTCTTTGTTGTGCTTTTGAAAGTATATATATATATATATATATATATATATATATATATATATATATATATATATAATGATGTATATAGAATTTTATTCCAATCGCAAATGGATCCTGCCCACACAAAAATAGAATACAAACTGGATTTGAATTGAGTTGGCATGGTAAACGTGCAATCTTGCTGTGCAAAAATTTGAACGAAGAGGGGAAATTCGCAGTTACCGTCTGAGACCAAAATCTGCGAGATGGAAATTACTGCCTATCCCTGACACGCAAAGCCTATCGGCTCGATTTCTATAGGTTTCGATAGGGTAGGTTTGTAATCTCACTTAATCATGACATAACCGCCTCTCACCCGGATTCAAACACGGTGGGTGACGGTATCCTTGATTAGGGGGTACTCACTACGTCATCTTCCGATCTGTTAGATTGGGCCGAGAACCCCCATGGCCGTATACTCATGGGCCAGTTCGGACAGCTGCCGCATACATGGAATATTCTATAAGACTTGGTGATCAAGACAAGGACTCCTTCCCACCGGCGTATTCGGCTAGGACTCTTGTTATCCTAGGCCTCTGGTGCATTATATAAACCGAGGCTAGGCTAGTCGATAGACATATACATACAATCATACCATAGGCTAGCTTCTAGGGTTTAGCCTCCTTGATCTCGTGGTAGATCTACTCTTGTACTACCCATATCATCAATATTAACCAAGCAGGACGTAGGGTTTTACCTCCATCAAGAGGGCCCGAACCTGGGTAAAATATCGTGTTCCCTGCCTCCTGTTACCATCCGGCCTAGATGCACAGTTCGGGACCTACTACCCGAGATCCGCCGGTTTTGACACCGACATTGGCGCTTTCATTGAGAGTTTCGCTGTGTGATCGACAAAAGGATCGATGGCTCGCCTGCAGATCAACTGCGACTTCGGCGTCTTCGTCGCCAGTTCGACTGGTCACCTTGGTTCGACCAAGAATTGCGCCCCGTGTTCGGATCACCATGTTCGGACGAGGGCCTTCATCAAACATCAACTCCGATCTCTATCAAGATCACGGAGGAATCATCTATGGAGCTCGGGGGCTCAACGTCAACATTGCCCTCAAGCGACCGCGCTGTTTTTTTTTGGACAACGAACTCGTATCTGCCGCCACCACCTCCTCGAGTATCGCTTTGGTGGAATTGTGCGGAATTGAGTCTATAATAACCCTGGAAAATTTCGTCGAGTTCCGACGGAGGAATCTCTGGCAATCCACGATATACCGGAGCCCTGTCAAATCTAGACGGGAATTTGGATGAGTTTAGGGCGTGGTGTCCAGCTTCTAGCTCGGACGTCCTTTGGAAGATCCAACCGTTGATCGGCTGCGGAATTCCTATATCTACCACCTCTCAAAATTTCAGCTCAATCCGACCGTCCAAACTACGGGAACCTTCCGATTAGTGCATCACTTTTCGGATCTCTTTTCTGCGCGAAAATGATTCCGACCCGAGTTCATCTTTTTTATGAACGGGATTTCGGACATCCCTTTTGAAGGAAGTTTTATATGGGGTATTGTGTTTTGTTTCCGAACACATCCCACTAACTTTAAGATCTTTTGAACATGATCTTCAACATCATGCTGGTGTCAAACCAGTCCGGCAATATTACTCCACGGCTGCCAACCTGCGCTAGACACATCGTCACTTTAGCCGAGCTCAACTTCTTCGGATCATCATCTCGGCAAGCCGAACAAGAGTCCGGCATCACGAAGGATAAATCATCACCAACATCGCCGCCCCACGGATTACACGGAGCGGGCATACCGGCATCGCCGCACGGTCACTTCATCAAGCCGGCATCAACCACGTCACGACCTGCATCGGCAGGGCCGTACTATTGCTTCTTCAAGCTGGTGTCCATCACGCCGACCTACTTCGACTCATCGGCTGACACCGAGGCTTCGACATCTCGGCTGGACCGGGGGCTTCACCATCTCTTCATCAACCTACTTCGGAGACTTCGGCGTCACTAGCCGACCAGCTCCGTCACGTTAGCTGGACCGAGGGCTTTGCCTCGGCGAGCCAACCTTTGACAGCATCGCCATACCATCGCTTTATCGCCCATCAGGCAATGGGTGTGCGGATTGAGTCTCAATTTTGGGAATCACCTTTCTTTGGATTGCTACAACAAATAAACCAGGTGCTATTAATCCTAGTATTTTTTGCTTGTTTGGGTTTATCTTCCCAAGGAATTATTACTCTGTTTTGTCCATCATCTGTACGCAGGTCTATCAAATGATGGCCGCATTAACGACGGTCGCGTGGTGGTTCGGTCAGTTTCCGTACATAGTCCGGCGAACGCCGCATCCGGAACTCGGACCGACCTATGAATCCAGGCTTTGCCACGCCTTTACCGCATCATGCCGACGCCCTGGGTCGACATTGACTTTGGCGCCAGGCCATATTTCTTTTTTTACTCACTTTGCATAAATTATTTATTATGCAATAATTTTTTTAATTATTATTATTACTATTATCTCCGGTTTGCACTATCTTTTGTGCACAAGAAAACGATCCGGGGACTTCGCCGTCACTCTGCCGGTCTGCACTGACCGTGCTATGTCACCACTTCGGCGTGTCGAGCTCTCCGCTCCGCCACCTCGGGACCGGCTTGGGGGATGGAACCTTGTCCGGCATCAAGCTCGGACCGCGTCATCAATGCCGAACACATTAACCAGCTAAGTCACTTCCATGCTCAAAGTTTTAATTTTTAACTTGTGTTCGGTTCGACCAAGCATTATACTTTTTTGGAAAAAAGTTGCTTGTAGAAAATTTCCCTGTCCAAACTTTGTTTGTGACGCATAAATTTAAATACCCAATTCATTTGGGGGCTTCCTTCATGAAGCTTTTCCACTTGCATATGATTATACTTGTACGGCTTCGTTCCTTGTTCGTGTATTACGCCACAATATGCACCATATTGACTTAAGCGATTTGCAAGCTGGGCTGCCTCGCTCCTGTGTTTACCCCTACGTTCCCGATTGTTCGGCTAGGGAGTAAAGGGAGCACCTCTGCGATTGTCACGATCGGGTCACCCGAGCCGAACCTCAGACTGGGTGAAGCCGAAAGCTAGCGCTCTTATAGTTTTCAATGATGGTCGGCACACAACGGAACTCATGAGTACAAAAAATCTATTGCACAAGTCTCATAATAACAATGAGCATCGAAGAAAGGTATCGGTGGGGGTACTATTTTCTTCGAAGATGCTTCTTACACTTCACGGTAATATAGCATAAGTTCCCTGAGCGCGCTTTGTCTGTTACAGCCTTATGGCCTGATTGCCTGGTTATTGGAAACACCGTCGATATTCTCGACCGGTGGAGTACATAACACTTTTCGGTCCTTGACCGAAGAGGGGAGAAGTTGACGGTCGGTTAAGACGCGTTTAAAGTTCGGTTGAACATAGATATGATATAAGTGCTTTGGTACATGCAATCATTCTTCTACCCAAGTCACTTGGGGGCTCTTAAGTTTATTTGAGCCGTTTTATAATAAGTGTTCTTCTTCTTAGTCGTTGCAAAGTTTTATTATTATTATTATTATTATTATTATTATTATTATTATTATTATTATTATTATTATTATTATTATTATTATTATTATTATTTATCACTCCTTTTTTCGACACGAGTGTGCGGTCACTAGCCGGGGAGCCTAATTTCTCTCTCAAAACCGCTAGAGTTTAGTTTGCTAAACTGGCCTGATGAGAAGTACTCCGCCCTCGGGATAGGAGGTTGAAGCCGTAGGCTGACCCGCTCGAAGTCTTGAGATAGGATGTATCATGTTAAAGCACGACAGAAGCACTTCTTTTTTCTAAGACCAACTTTCAGATTGGCACCGAACACTTGATATTGTTCGGACGTCATGTTTTTACCGACGTTTCTTGGTTTTCCAAGCTTTTTGGCACTTTTAAACTATTTGTGCTTTTCCAGCATTAGTCTCGCAGTGCAACGCCGGACACCTTTAGGGATTCAGCAAAAACATTCTCAGATATTTCTATATATGCATCGGTTTCGAATTGTGTCTTCGGTCAATAGTTGGGTTGCCCGGCTCCTGCACTTACTTCCTACGTTCCGTTTTGTTCGGCTAGGCGTGCAAAGGGAGAACAACTGCGATTGTGCTTCCAGCTCACACGGTTAAGCACCTCAGTGGAGAAAGCCGAAAACTGACTTTCACAATAAGCGTAAACTGGTCAGCGATCCGATGACTATGTTAAATGATGGGCCGTTCATAACATTGGCCGAAGTGTTTACGGCTTGACCCCAACTGTCGCCAAGCACTACCGGGGCTATTAACTGGCCTCCCAAAACTAAATCCTCAATATTTTGCTCTTACATTAGAGCTGAGGTTTAATGATCATGCTTAGCATGACAACCCAAAGAAAGGAACCTATAGCGGGACTATTTTCTTTGAAAGACATTTCTTCTGTTAAACAGTAATATAACTCTCTGCGTACCTTTATTTATTAAACCGTATGGCCAGATTGCCTTGTTTGTTGTAAATCTTTGCCCTCATAAAGTCTTTATAAAGTAGGACAAACACTCCTCGGCTACTGGCCGAAGAGGTGGAAGCCGATGGTCGGTCAACAAGGTTTTGTACAATGCGGATCCGAGCATTAATGACGCAATGTACTTGGATACATAGAATCATTACACATAATTTGTGATTTTACTATGGATATTGATCCTTAATTCGGCCACCCGTGCCCGCATTAAGGCTCGGGGGCTACTGGGCTTCGGGCTTATTATTTACAAATATTAAAGGGGCACATTGATCCCCTGATCTGGTGTTACCACCCGACCAGTGTCTCGGGGGCTACTGCATTGCTTGTCCAATGCAGAAAATTTTATGTGCAATATAGTTTCCGAGGAGATTTTGATCCTCAGGTTGGTCGGCCGCACCCAACCTGAGTCTCGAAGACTGAGCACGCTGCTTTTAGTGTCCCGAAGTATTCTGCCGAGCTTGAACTTGATCCTCAGGTCGATTTTGCAAATCAACCTGAGTCTCAGCGGCTACTGGGATCAGCGGTCTTACGTCATCCTTCAGTGCATCTCAGGTTTTAGACCGATACACACCTTGAGGGCTACTGGCTATATATCTCGGCAGAGAATAAATTGCACCAATAAAAAATATTCACAAAAACCAGCCCACATTCGGGGTGGTGCACCACCTTGGAAGCAGTCCGGCATAAAGCTCGGGCCCTAGTGGCTGGCTCCATAGAGGGCATTTCCAGCATTAAGCTCGGCTAAACTCCTTCAACTTTTTTGGACCAAGATGATCTATGACATCTTGGATATAGTCTGACGTTGGAGCTTGGACATAGTCTGGCGTTGGAGCTCGGATATATCTCGACGTTGGAGCTTGGAAGCAGTCCGGCATTAGTGCTCGGCTGCAATAGATACGTCGAATGCTATCCGGTGTTAGAGCTCGGACGCAAGAGGAAACTGCCTCCCTGGAACAACTTCAAACCCGAGGTGTGGCATAAAAATAACAAGGCATTGATAAAGGCCAGAAACTTAAAGGGGCTCCTCGGATACCCGACGTGTAAACTCGTCAAATGCATTTCGGCGATCCTCAAGATCAAAGATGGGAAGATTTGTTGAACCAGTTTCCAAGACCGACAACCAAAGATGAAGAATAGTTCGGAAGAATCGAGGAGCGTCTCTAACTCGAAGACCGGTTCAGGGGGCTACTGACGGTATCCTGGACTAGGGGGTACTCACCACGTCATCTCCCGATCTGTTAGATTGGGCCGAGAACCCCCATGGCCATATACTCACGGGCCAGTTCGGACAGCTGCCGCATACATGGAAGATTCTACAAGACTTGGTGATCAAGACAAGGACTCCTTCCCACCGGCGTATTCGGCTAGGACTCTTGTTATCCTAGGCCTCTGGTGCATTATATAAACCGAGGCTAGGCTAGTCGATAGACATATACATACAATCATATCATAGGCTAGCTTCTAGGGTTTAGCCTCCTTGATCTCGTGGTAGATCTACTCTTGTACTACCCATATCATCAATATTAACCAAGCAGGACGTAGGGTTTTACCTCTATCAAGAGGGCCCGAACCTGGGTAAAATATCGTGTTCCCTGCCTCCTGTTACCATCCGGCCTAGACGCACAGTTCGGGACCTACTACCCGAGATCCGCCGGTTTTGACACCGACAGTGGGCGCCAAAACATAGTGTCTTGTCGGCCGAAATCGACTCCCTCCCCGATTCATACATGGTGGGCGCTAAAAACAAACTTTCGTCGGCAAATGTTCGGTGTATGCGAGATTACCGTCCTATCCCCAACCGAATAATATTGTTGAGATGTAGGAAATTTAAACGGGGGCTAAGTTTGTAAATTTCCTGGCATTTGAGACAAGCGCGCCCTGAAGCCATTGTTCCCCTTCCTCTCTCCCTCCATTTCCCCATTCGTACTCCATGGGCGCCAAAACACCCTCTCCACCCCAGCCTCCTCCGTCCGCCACCCCATCCCTCGCCGTCCTCCTCCACCATGCCAGAGATGATACCCCAACACCGTCGTCCATTACAAGAGATCGGCCTCTCTCATCCACGACTTCGGACCAGGATCCTTGCATCCCGTCCTCTCGCTTCATCCCCGCCGTCGTCCACCTTGCCGGCGCCGCTCCTACGACCGCCTCGTCCACCGCGTCCTGCCACCACCGTCTACCCTCCTAGATCTGCTTCCACGCTGCTGACAGCCATCGCTAGCGCAACACCGTCAAATTCTTAGCAGATGCATACACGGCACCGCACCAGAGGCGATACTCTTTCATATCTGCTCAACTTATTTATCATTGCAAGAAAAAAGATCGCCACTACTTTACTCTGATTTCTTGTCCATCACTTACTTGATAGTTGAAAGCAAACATTGGTTGCGAAGTTGCCTTTGTCCGGTTTGCAACTTCAGATCCGCCATGGCATGCTCAACACTATACTCGCAATGCTTATGGTTTTCCCCTTTTATATTCCACACTAGTTAAATGACAGTAGACTAAATTTCAAAATTGGGCCAGTCGATTTTTCAGAGCTCGCGGGAGTTCGCTGGTGCGAAGGAAGGGGCTCGAGTGGGGACGGTGGTTGTGTGGGGCGATGGTGGGGCCTCGCCAAAGGAAGAAAACTTGACGTGGGTGGGGCGGGGTGGGGGTGGCGGTGGTGGAGGAACACATGCGGTGGGGGCCAGTGGTTCGGTCGGTGGCCCGTGCGGTGTTCTGTATGGGAAGAATCAGAGACAAGGAAGAATAAGGGTTAGGAGACGTAGGATCTTCATCCAACCGCCTGAAATGGTCAACTGACCCAAATGACAAAAGTCACGCGACTTGCATGCAGACATGCCTTTATATTCAGTACCATCATCGTACCTGCTTAGCACAGCTCAGAATCCATCAAGCTAAACAATGTGCCACTCATAATTCCAAACTTGTTGCTCAAATACGAAACTGATATGGTGCTGATATTACTAAAACAGTTAACGTTTAATTGGTCAGCTAATGTTCCTACTTTACTTTCGAAAAGCACGTGCACCACATATAGACAGACAGCAGGGAGTTGCATTCTTAATGTGCTCTGGTTCATCATGTGTGGGCACTACGCAACGAACATTTTATTATCCAAAATTTGCTTGCTCTTCTTTAGCATGTTCCTCTTCCATTCTTCTTTAATAAGTACTCTCTCCGTTCCTAAATACTTCCTCCGTCCCATAATATAAGAACGTTTTTTACACTAGTGTAGTGTTAAAAACATTCTTATATTTTGGGAGAGAGGGACTACAAGTC
Organism: Triticum aestivum; assembly: GCF_018294505.1. Lineage (NCBI taxonomy): Eukaryota > Viridiplantae > Streptophyta > Magnoliopsida > Poales > Poaceae > Triticum > Triticum aestivum. Next base: position 359,610,791 of record NC_057803.1, read on the forward strand.
TTTGTATAGATTCCACCATGGACTACATCTGGAGCAAAATGAGTGAATCTACACTCTAAAATGTATCTGTATACATCTGTATGTGATCCATATTGGAAATCTCTACAAAGAGTTATATTTTGGAATGGAGGGAGTATGATAGTAGTACAATATGTTCCTTGTAGTGAAGATGAGCAGGGACATTTGAAGTGTAGAGGTCTATACGGTCGGTTGTGATGGACACTTTGAACTCTTCGGGCCTCTTTGATTCGTAGGATTTTGTAAACATAGGAATAGGATTTGTAGTGGTCTGCCCACTTCAATCCTATAAGATTAGCAAGGAAATGCGGGGAGCTGTGTCGCCTTTGAGAGTTACACTGATATTAATAGTACCACACCTTCATTTGAAGAGAGCTGGTATCCGAACTAGCCGTACCGGCAATACTAGCACATATATTCCAGCAAGTTCCACTTTCCTGATTTTACTCCTAATGCTTACGGTTTTCCTGTTATATCTACACTATGATCTATGTAGGTGCTACGTGTCAGCACTAGCAGCAGTCCACTCCTGAAGCTAAACAACCCACCAATCATAAGTCCAAAGCTTACTTCTTCAAATACAAATTGTGATATGATACTAATATTTGTTAACAGACACACATTTAATTGGTCAGGTAATGCTCCCACTTGATTTTCCAAATGCATATGGCCACATATAGAGAGACAACATGGAATTACATTTCTTTGAGTGCTGTGACTCATCATGAGTGGGCAACCAACAGTGTATGCAATGAAGCGGAACCTCAAGAATATGCTTCCTCTTCTGTTCTTTAACATGTTCCTCTTTCGTTATTCTGTATTTAGTACGTACAGTTTGTTCCCTGTCCGGAAGGGGCGTAGGGACATCTGCAGTCAACAACTGATAGCGATGGCATGTACGTGATTGATAGGCTTTCAATTAGTAGCGGCAATTCAACATCGTATTTTGCATCCAGTTCCACTTTCCCGATTTATGTATCGTGGTTATGGTGTACCCCTTTTATGTACACTATCGTCCGCCTAGTTGTTGTCTGCTCTTGTTATCATGGTTTGGCAATAAACTCTCTATACAGTATATTATGAACCTATCATCTGCCAACTATCCTTACTTCTGGAACCTATTTTTTTGTGTACTTGTGCCAGATTATATTAATGCACGCACCATATTATAGCACACATGAGCTCACTCATCAGAATCCATTGATAGCACACAAGGGTTTACAGGGGCGCCCCTAAATTAGAATATCCTATGCATTACAAAGATAATCTCACTACTATTTATGTTTTCATAGTTCTCAGATATTATACGTAATTACAATGAATATCAGAATCCGTGCATCAGAAGAATATTGTGGAACACTGCAATGACTTACAAAATTAGCACCAAGGCATTGAGTGCCATTCTGGATGCAATGAGACTCATGCGCTCCCCACATGTAGATTCTTGTTCAGAATATGATCCTAATGACTATTCTAACCTCGAGGAGTCAAAGGCAGATGGCCTGTCCTGTTCACCCATCAAGGTGCCTGTTCTAATTTGGCAAGGTTTTATTAATTATGCGTATCTTGCATATGTTATCTTGCATTTCTTCTACTTTGCTGGACCGCCATCTGCTTAGTTTACTCATCATATATGTCAAGATGTCATGCCCATCCATTATAAATACATATTCCATATGTCATCATACCATGTTTTTCCACTCAAATGCTGTTCTTGTGCATCAGATATCAAAAAGGTAGAGGGTGATTGCCGAACCTGAAGGAGCACCAGCAAAGTCCTTGAAAAACATGATGGTGCCGGAGTAATCAAACAGGACCCCACTTATATTGGTTGTACAACCAGTGACATAAACCGACTCCAGCACACTATACCCATACTTCACTGGCCACACCACTAGCCCCACCACACAGGACCTGCACTCTAGCAAAAGGTATGCCGATTTCAGTTGCCATATCACCAGCCGTACCACAAAAAAATCCCACTCCAGCAAAAAGTACAGCAAGTCCATCGACCGAAGACCTATCCCAACTGCAGAGACGGCCAATTCCTGCAGATTGGAACCCCATTCCAGTTATTCCTAGTTTAAAAGACAATGCTTTCAATGTTGTTAGGGACTACATGCATATATTCCCATCATGGGAAGATTATAGTGAAGACAAACACCATTTCACATCTTCCTATCCCAGTTACGTGTAAGTGCTATTATTCATGGTGATTATTTTCCTGTTTTCTGCTAATTGAACACATGAATGATTTACATTACATTGTTGTAAGTAGGCGAGAGTCAATCTGGATAGTCATGACGAGCAAAGCATGTTTGTGCTTTTCAAGGAAGAATTGCAACAGTATCGGTGTTACCTGAGGAAATCACACTTTTGTGGCAAGTCTATAAACGAATTTTCGATGAAGTCTCCTGTGCTAAATTTAGAAGACATTGAATGGAAAAAACTTGTTATGCACTGGTCTCATTCCCAGGATGAGGTACGGTCTATGATATCACATGACAATTTGAACTTCTAGTTTTGCATATGTGCCTTTGTAGGAAATCAGCTCGAAGAAGAATTTCGGTTTGAAAAGAACGACAGGATATCCAAATATGCTGCCTGCTGCTTTGCTCTTGTTAGAACCTGTTGTCCTGTATCATTATACTTGCAATCATACCTGGTTCATTATGTGATAGCAGTATGCATGATAGCTTGCTCATCAATTGTTCGCTCCAAATTATCTGACATGTATGAATGGTTACATTAGTGTAGAATATATCCAATGCCAATGAATTTTTTTAGCTCTGCATTGTTCCTGTAAGTACCTATTGTCCTTTATCAGTGTACTTATATTGACGGGTAGTTGTTCCTGTACCATCACTCTGCAGCTTATTTTCCTTTGCCCTCCATTTTCTATGCATCAGATCTATATTTACTCTTACCATAAGGTTGGATAACACCGATGGTCCTAAAGAAGGTTAGCTCTGCATTGCTCTTGGTTGTACCTTTTGCCTGTATCGTTGTACTTACATTTATAGCTACTTGGTTATGTAGCATCACTCTTCATCTTATCATAAATATTCTCCATTTTTTCTTATATTATCACATCTATATTTACTCTTAACAAAATGTAGAATAAAGGCAATGCTTATGAAGAAAATTTGGTGGTAAACTTCTTGAATTGCCCCCCCATCAGCATGGACAAGGGCTTTATAGAGCCTGTCTTCACCATTAATGTAAGTTTGTCCTTCTCAAGCCTTCAAACTTTGTTGTGTATATTTGGTTAGGCATCACTGCAACAGCTGTCTATTTTTGGTGTTTGCATCAAATTGCATGTTTAAAGTTTATTATGTAGTTCATAAACAAAAGTTTGTCCTTCTCAATTTAAGTTTTAAGTTGTACAACCAAGTTCCTTCTTCATACCATGTAAATTAAACTATACAGAGCAAGTGATATTCTTTTGCACTGCTTGTATGCTTCTGTTCTTGATCCGTAATCCAGTGGTGTGGTGAACCTACCCACTACAGCACAATGTCATATTATGCAATGTCTTAACTTTGAAAAATGTCATATCATTCTACTATTATTTAAACCGTCTCTTTATTTGCCAATCTGAAATGGGATAAATTGACAGCACACTAACCATTGATACTTATGAGTTCTTGATCTATAATCCAGTGGTGTCGTGATGCTGCCAACTCCTTCACAATGTCATTTCCTGCCATGTCTTAACCTGAACAATACCATATTGTGTTAATGCTATTTTAAAATGTGTCACTTTATTTGTCAGTAAGAAATGTGATGAATTGTCAGCACTAATACTTATATGTGCAAAACATGTCATCTGTCTGCTTGTTTATCTCTCAGAGTGAGGAGGATATAAGCGTCAAACAAGCAGAGTCTCATCAGCTAGCTCAGCTGCTTGTGCTGCAGCTCCCGAGCAGGGCTAACCTTTCTTGAACTCTATTGAAGTGGTGTCTGTTTTGTATATTATTTTGTCATCGTGTTTATTTGCATTGGTGGCGATCTTTGATGCCAAGTTTATTTATCTGTTGTCTGCTTGTGCTTTATTATAATAGCGGCGAACTTCGATGCCCAATGGATGTAATATGCTGTAATTTCTTTATTGTATAGTCTAGGTTTTTTCTTATTCATGATGCTGTAGTTATTTTACTGTACATATATCCTATCTTCGCAGTAAACCGGACAAACCATAAAATTACGGTACATAATTGAGCCGTCATGCAAATCACTACATAGGCCTAAATGTAAACTGGCCCACTAGTAGATTTGGGCCTCTAATAGGCCGCGTAAACCGCCAGCCCTATTTTCGCAAGAAAACTCAATGGACTTTTAGGAGGCTGAAAATTAGGTTGGGCCTGAAACGTGCCGAATAGCTCATAGGCCTGCAGCAGGCCGAAATAGACCTTGGCCCATGATTGTGCCAATCACATCACGGGCCGTTAACAGGCAAAAATTGTCTCGGTCCTTCTTTGGCCCAATCAGATTATCAGCTGTGAGCAGGCCAGATGCAAACCAGGCCGTTGTTAGGCACTATATGACGAGCTTTTAACATTACAAGATAAATATAGGGCCGAAATGTTAAACAGGCCTTTAACAGGCCGAAACTAGTATCATGCCGAATTACTAAATGTGCCTTTAGCATGTGGGCCCCAAAGCATAGCGTCTAGGTGACGGGCCGAATCTGATATTGGCCATAATTTAGCCCAAAGCCTCTAAAAGGGCCAGATCTGATCTGTAATTTGGCCCAGAATGTGGTAGGGTTTTAACGGATCGGATCTCATATGGGCCCTTATTGGGCCCGAAGTGTGGTAGGCTATTAATGGACCGGAGCAAATATGGGTCGGCATTTGGCCCAAAACATGGCAGCTTGTTAACGGGCCGGCCCATTAGTGTCCTCAAAATCTTGTGGGCCTTTAGCTGGGCCGGCCCATTATGGTCGGCGAAATCTCATGGGACTTTAGTTGGGCCGGCACATTATGGTCGGCGAAATCTCGTGGGCCTTTAGTTGGGCCGGCCTATTTAATCTTTATGTGCCACGTTTGGGCCGGTCCATGTGTCAACATATCATAGGTGTATCTCGCCCATTGGATGAGTGACACCTGTGCCGACACGGAGCTGACGCGTGGTTCCGTCGGGCAATGAGAATTTTACACGTGGAAAATCGTCATTGGTCATGGCTATTAGCAGGTTATCGGATCCAAAACCGGACCCGATACCTTAACGGCGACCCGTTATGGTAGATGCCACATGTCGTCACCCTTGACGAAAGCACTTCCATGACGTGGCATTTATCCTCATGGAAGTGAACACTTCCGTGATGATAATTTCGGTAATGTCATGGAACACTTCTACGACAGCACATGTATGACTATCTTGATTCTGTCATAAAATTGTCATGGATGTACATGCATGACAGAAAATGTGACCTACTGTGACAAACATGTATCATCATGGAAGTGCCTTGTTTTGTAGTGTTTTGCAAAATATTGAGACAAAAACTTAACTTTAGTTTTTTCTGTAGAAAGCATTTTGGAGTTACTGATTTGACAAACTCGGTGACACTAAAGCACTAACAGAGTATAAACTCGCAGTTTCGGTCAGACCAAAATGTAGTTTAGTTACTTCGAGATGCTAGGGTTTCACAAAGAAAGTGACTTCGGTCTCATCGATCACTACACTTCAGTCAGAAGGAGTTGTACTTGTGCAATGGCCAGGGCTAATGGTGTCACCGAAACCCTCAGATCGGTCGGTCCGAGATGGGTTCGGCAGAAACCTAACCCTAAGTTTTTGCATCATATCTATTCCAAGGACTTTGTTTGGTGGATAGATTGATCTCATATGTGGGAAGAAGAAAGGCATTAGAGCATCTCCAGCCGCGCCCCCAACACGCCCTCCCTAGGCGATTTTTTCGCGCCGGTGCACAAAAATCAGCCCAACCGCACCCCCGAGAAGCCCAATTTTCGCCGCTCGGGCCGAATTTGGCGCCGGCACACCCAAGCCGACCCCGGCGCGCTGGGGGCGCTCTGGGGCGCCGGGTGAAACGGTTTTGGCGCGAAAGAGCCGCAGGCCCGCCGAGTCAGCGACACTCACCTCGGCGTCCTCAGAAGGCCTCGGTTTCCCGTGAGGAATCAATGCCAAGGCTGCCACTGGTCAACCTCACTCCCCGGGCGGCGCGGTGACGCCTCACTCCCCGCCACGCGTACACATGTCTCCCCGGCGGCTATAAAAAGCGTCGCCCCTCCCCCACGCCGCTGGCCACACACGTCGTGCTCTTAGCCTCTCTCTCTCCGTTCCTGATGAACCTCTCCTCTCTCCCTAGCCTAGCCGCGACGATGTGCGAGCGGTTCCCCGACGGAGCGGCGGCCAACGACTTCGGCCGCCGCTCGCTGCACGCGGGGGAGGCGCACATGCTTTTCGAAGCCAACTTCTCGGTGCCTCCAGAGATGTGCGCTGGGCTGACAGGATGGAGGCTCAGCGCCGGAGGCGTCCCCATTCCCCCATTGCCGGACGTTGACGCGCGCCCCAACTACTTCGCCGGTGAGGTCGACCGTGTTCGGTCGTCCCTGACCGACGAGCAGCGCGCCTTCCCGCAGTATGCCGCCTCCACCAATGGGGCGCCGGTGGTGGGGGCCGAGGGAATAGTAAGGGGCGACGCCTGTGGTGGGCCTCCCCTGGCCGGATGCTCCACGAGGTTCTTGTGTAAACCGAGGGCGGCAACAACCCACCGCTCACATACCCGTCCGCCGCCCCGATCCCCCGCCGCGGCGCCGGTCAATGGATGCCAAGAAGGTTTGTCTCCAGCTCGTCGTCCTCGTCCTGCTCCTCATCCCGCTCCTCTTCCCACTCCTCCAGCTCTCCGGCGGTGTTCGGTGTCAAGGCCGAGCCCGCAGCGGAGACCCCCCTCGCCCGGCGCGCCTGCTCGGCCGGCATCGTGATCAACGAAGGCGGCCGGCGCGCCTCCTCCTCGGCCCCTCCCTGCTTCGTCAAGCCGAAGATGGAGCCGGGTCTCACCACCGTGAAGAAGGAGCCTGGGCTCGCTCCTGTGAAGACGGAGCCCGGGATTGCTGGCAGTGAGAAGGAGGCGCTCGACAACGCGGCGGCCTTGAAGTGGGCGCGCGACGACTGGGCGCAGACGGAGATGGAGCGCTAGCGCCACGCCTAAGAAGAGCTCACCGCACGACATCGGTGAGGCCACGACGAGGAAGGCATCATCGGCCTCAACGACGACAGCAACGACGACGTACCACCGGCACAGGTCCTCCAAGGCGACGCCGGCCAGGGGTCTAGCAGGGGCGGCGTCTGCATCAAGGAGGAGAAGACTGGTGACGACGATAGCGACTTCACCAAGCTTACCATGTTCTTCGCGTCGTAGAATGATTAAATTTTTTTATGTAATAAAAATTATGCTATAAAATGTCATTTTTGCCGAACTTTAGCAGAATTCGTATTTTGTATAAAAATATGTCATCTTCTGGGGGCGACCCTTGGGCCGGCGACTGGGGGCCCGAAAGCCCCCACACCGATTTTTAGCGCTGGTATGCCCCCAGGCGGCGATTTTAATCGCCTCCTTGTGGGCCAAAGGCTGGAGACGCTCTTATACTTGCAAGAACCAGAGCAACAAAAGGCACAAAGGATAAAATCCGAACCCTAACTTGGCGACGGATTTGCTATGGCGGCAATGGTGGTGACGATTCCGTTGACGCTGGTGGAAACCAGCGGCGGAGGGTCACAGGCGATGATCCAGAGACGAAGGAGGCGGCAATGCTGGGGTGCGAGCTTGTGCGGTTTGAAGAAATTTTCAACCATACGGGTACGCGAAGTATATATACCCAGACGCTGTTGGTGGCGCCGAGTGGAATGACTCGGTGGCACCGAGATGCAAAACTACTAGCAATTGCTGCGACTCGGTGTGACCGAATGGTTCTAACCGGTGGCATCGAGATGAAAACCTAGGTCAACTTACTGATCTCGGTGAGACCGAATTGGATGAGTCGGTCTGACCAAAGATCATTAAGAGGTTTTGGAAGTTATGCCCTTGAAGGATCGGTGGCTCCGAGTGCTCCTCACCCGGAGGGTCCAAAAGTGACTTGTTCAAACTTTGTGATGTAGCATGAATAGAGTTTGAGACGAGAAAAATAATAGATAGCTAGAGGAAGTACTTAGGCATTCTTGTCCATCCATTTGGCAGATGAAAAAGACCAAACAATCAAAACAACAAATGGATGTCCTCGAATGAAGAAAAATATGCAACCAACATGCTCACATAATAAGATAGAAAATAAAACATGTGGCAAAGCATGCACATACACTCTAGCATCTATCAAGCAATTGGCGATAACTAGTTATCTATATATGAGTATATTGGCTGAGGAGTCAAATGAGAACATTTGATCGTAGGTCATACTCATCGTTTAAGCACAAATGGGGTTTCCACTTTTACATAAAGTATTGTTGTGTTCACATCATTCGAGTTGCTTTTGCTCTATTTTTAGAGCAAAGCTCCCCCTAGATGTGATATCCCCCATTAGAGGGATGAACTAACCTTGGGTTTTATCGATGATGACTTCATGTAGGTGTTGAAGATGTGGATGCTCAATGTTGATGTAGATCATTTGGAGCAATCCATTGGAGTGTTGCACTTTCAATACCTACACGGGTTAGTCCCACAAGGAACATACAAGAATACCCATAGACATAGAGTGAAGCACACTTATGATGATGTCCATGAAAGCATTAGGTTACCTTGTCCCTTGTCTAACAAATAAGAGGGTTTGTGACTCCATGAACTAGTGCAAGATATGAAAGTTGATTGCATTTGTCCTTGCGATGTGAGTGAAGTATGTTGGCGGAGTCACCCTCAAGAACTATCTAGTTCTTCTTCTTTGGGATCCACATCAACTTGATTGGAATCCTTGGAGTTGTAGTCGTACTTGATCAAGTAGAACTTGATGTAGTGTTGGGAACCCACTTGACCATGGCCTTAGGAGCTTCTTCAAATGAGTCAATCTCTTCTTGAAGCTTGTCCTTGCCCTTTAGCTTGTGGTCTTGTGGTGGAAGATCATCTTGAGATTGTGTTCCCTTGAAAGAGATGGGGTCATACTGCTCTTGTTGAGGAACAAAATTTGTCTTAGGGTATCTGTCTTCTTCCCACTCAACTCCGTTTGCATTGAACTTTCTTTCAAAACCAACAACTTGATTCTTTCGGTGCCTTCCTTGTTTGCGTACAATTTCCTCAAATTGCTTACTTCTGGCAAGGGTCTTGTAAACACCTTTCTCTAAAATTCCCTTCAATAAGCTATTTTCTTGCTCTAGTGTAACTTGGCTAAGAGAATCATTAGTGAAATCAAGGGAACTACTAGAAGCAACAATATTGGATTTAACATGATTATTGTTACTACTAGAGGAAGAATCCTTCTTGTTTTTAGGAACTCATTATCTTGCTCTAAATTTAGCTTCTCGAAGGGTAGCTTCCCATGGGTCCTTTTGAGCTCTCTATGATCCTCTAGAGTTGTTTCATGAGCTAACTTAAGACTCTTTAGTTCTTCAGTTAGACGCTCATTCTCCTTCTTATAATTACCATCCATTTCAGCTTGATTAACATGATTAATAGCAAGTTCATCATAGTTTTCATCACTAGTGTTACCAACAAGTAAATCATCATCACCTAGCAATTCATCTTCATCACTATTGAAATCAACATACTCGGGGTGTGATACCTTAGGGCCTTTAGCCATGAAGAATTTTCCAATTCCATCATTTGGTGAGTCAAATATGTCGTAGGAGTTGGATGACACAAGACAAGTCCGGTAACACCTTCATCTTTAATGTATTCGGAGCCGGAGTGATAGCTTCTCTCGGAGTAGTTGTCGGAGTCGGAACCAGATACCCATTCACCAATGTGAGCTTGATGTCTTCGTTTTGTGTAGCTCTTTGATGACTTGTCCTTCCTTTTCAAATCTTGCTTCTACAAGAGGTTTTTCGTTCATAACTGAAAGTGCAAATATCCCTCGGTGGTTTTGGTAATTCCTAACAACATATAGCTCATTGAACTAATGCTATTTCAAGATGATCATTTCAGAAAGTTCAATGATTGGCATGTCATGGATTAGGAATGTGGACCACTCAAAATGCAAAGGACACATATTGGCTCAAGCTCAAGACTCTACATTTTCATTTTAGTGATCCAAGATCACATTGAGTCCATAGGAAAAGACAATACTATTAAAAGGGGATGAGGTGTCGCTTAATGGCTTGCTTGCTCAAAATTCTTAGTGATATGCTCCAAAACCCTCAACCACTTTCTCATATCCACATATGTCCCAAACCAAAAGTCAAACTCGGCCCTACCGATTTGATCTATCCGGTGCCACCAAGTTCATTTGACATAGCCACTGCCAGAAACCCTAGTCACTTCGGTCTCACTGATAGGGATCTTGGTGTCACCGAGATGGGATTGCAAACTCTCTATTTCCCTTTGTAACATTTTGGTCCAACCAAGATGAGCGATCCATCCCACCAAGTTCGCAATGCAAACTCTCTGTTTCCCTTTCGTAACGTTTTGGTCTCACTGAAATGAGCGATTCGGTCCCACCGAGTTTGCCTGACCAACTCTTTGTTTGCCTGTTACCAAAATCGGTCCCACCGAGTTTGTCTAATCGGTCTCACCGAGATTATGTTAAGCCGTAACCCTAATGAAATCGGTTCCACCGAGTTGACCTGTCGGTCCCACCGAAAATCCTAACGTTCACATTTTGAACTAAATCAGTCTGACCGAGTTTTCTGATTCGGTCCCATCGAGTTTGGTAAATTGTGTGTAACAGTTAGATTTTGTGTGGAGGCTATAAATACCCCTCCACCCACTCTTCATTCGTGGAGAGAGCCATCAAAATGTGCCTACACTTCCAACATACATTTTCTGAGAAAGAACCACCTACTCATGTGTTGAGACCAAGATATTCCATTCCAACCACAAGAATCTTGATCTCTATCCTTCCCCAAGTTGCTTTCCACTCAAATCATCTTTCCACCAAATCCAAATCTATGAAGGAGAGTTAAGTGTTGGGGAGACTATCATTTGAAGCACAAGAGGAAGGAGTTCATCATCAACACACCATCTATTACCTTTTGGAGAGTGGTGTCTCCTAGATTGGTTAGGTGTCACTTGGGAGCCTCCCACAAGATTGTGGAGATGAACCAAGGAGTTTGTATGGGGAAGGAGATCGCCTACTTTGTGAAGATTTACCCTAGTGAGGCAAGTCCTTCATGGGCGATGGCCATGGTGGGATAGACAAGGTTGCTTCTTCATGGACCCTTCATGGGTGGAGCCCTTCATGGACTCGCGCAACCGTTACCCTTCGTGGGTTGAAATCTCCATCAACGTGGATGTACGATAGCACCACCTATCAGAACTACGCCAAAAATCTCTGTGTATACATTACGTTTCCTCCCTCCAAACTCCTCCCTTTACCGTCATATGAAATGTTTTACATTCAGCTGCTATACTCTTAGACTTGCATGTGTAGGTGGATTGCTTTACTTGTTCTAAGTTGCTAAAATCTGCCAAGACTTAAAATTGGGAAAAGGCTAGATTTTTATTTGGTCAAGTATTCTAATCACCCCCCCTCTAGACATACATTCGATCCTACAGGTGGTATCAGAGCTTTGGTTTCCATTTTCCTTGATTTCCATAGCTTTTGGTGATCATAGCCTTGGTTTCATAACCTAGGAGAGTATGGCGTCTAGCAAGGGAAATTACCACTCTAGAGGTCCTTACTTTGATGGTACTAATTTTGCTAGCTAGAAAAATAAAATGAAAATGCATATTCTTGGACATAACCCCGCCGTTTGGGCTATTGTGTGTATTGGCTTGCAAGGTGAATGATGGGAGAGAACCGAACCGTGAAGCTAGCGCAAAAGAGTTGAAGATGCTGCAATACAATGCTCAAGCTTGCGATATCCTCTTCAACGGATTGTGCCCTGAAGAATTCAGCAAAATCAACCGTCTTGAGAATGCAAAGGAAATTTGGGATACTTTTATTGATATGCACGAGGGTACCGACTTTGTCAAGGAATCCAAATTGGATGTGCTTCAAAGTCAACTTGACAAGTTCAAAATGAACGATGGTGAAGGTGTCGCTGAAATGTACTCTAGGCTTGCTGTCATCACAAATGAGATTGCCGGCTTAGGAAGTGAGGAGATGACCGATAGATTCATAATCAAGAAGATCCTAAGAGCCTTGGATGGAAAATATGATACATTGTGCACATCAATCCAAATGATGCCCAATTACAAAGATCTCAAGCCAACAAAAGTCATTGGAAGAATTGTCGCTCATGAGATGTCACTCAAGGATAAGAAAGAGCTTCACAACAAGTCAAGTGGTGCTTACAAGGCCTCAAGTGATGCTCCCACAGCATCAAGTGAGAAACAAACCTTCAATGAGGAATAAAGCCTAATGGTGAAGAACTTCAACAAGTTCTACAAGAGTAGAAGCAAGGAAAGAAGTTCCAAGTCAAGGTCCTACAATGACAAAAGATCTTCGAGTCATGAACGTAATTGCTATAATTGTGGAAGACTCGGACACTACCCCAATGAGTGTATGGCTCCCAACAAAAGAAGAGAAGATTCACCCAAAAGGAGAAGTAGAAGAGAAGAATCACCTCCAAGACAGAGAAGGAGTAGAGATGATTGTTATGAATGAAGAACATCATGTTGAAGCAAGGATTTGGAAAGGAAGGACGAGTCATCAAGGAGCTACACAAAACGAAGACATCAAGCTCATGTTGGTGAATGGGTATCCGGCACCGACTCCTGTAGTCACTTCGAGAGAAGTTATCACTCTGACTCCGAATATACTCAAGATGAAGGTGTTGCCGGTCTAGCACTTGTGTCAACCAACTCCTACGACATATTTGACTCATGAAAGGAAGGAATTTGAAGATGCTTCATGGCTAAAGGCCCAAAGGTATCACACCCCGAGTATGTTGATTTCAATAGTGATGAAGATGACTTGCTAGGTGATGATGATTTACTTGTTGACAATTCTAGTGATGATAACTATGATGAAATTGCTATTACTCATGCTCATCAAGATAAAACGAATGATGGTGATAAGAAGGAGATTGATCGTCTAACTAAAGAACTAAACACTCTTAAGTTAGCTCATGAAACTACCTTGGAAGATCATCGAGAATTTTTAAAGACTCATTAGAAGTTACGCTTTGAAAAGCTCAACCTTGAGCAAGAGCATGGGTTCTTAAAAGTAATCAATGATGATCTTCGCAAGAAAAGTTCTTCTTACATTTCCAATCATTTACTCTTGTCTACTTATATGCCACAAGTAAAATCTAGCAACAAGAGTAAGAAAGATTGTTCTTCTAGTTGTAACAATTGTCATACTAAATCCAATGTTGTTGCTTCTAGTAGTTCTCTTGATTCCAATAATGATTCTCTTAGCCAAGTTACACTCGTGTAAGAAAATATCCTATTAAAGGGAATTATAGAGAAAGGTGTTTACAAGAGCCTTGCCAGGAGTAAGCAATTTGAGGAAATTGTACGCAACCAAGGATGTCACCAGAAGAATCAAGGTATTGGTTTTGAATGAACTTCAATGCCAATGGAGTTGAGTGGGATGAAGATCAATACCTCAATACGTAACTTGTTCCTTACCGAGAGAAGTATGATCCTACTTCCTTCCAAGGGACACAAGCTCAAGATGATCTTCCACCAGAAGAACACAAGCACAAAGGCAAGGACAAGCTTAAAGAGGAGATTGGTGCATTTGAAGAAGCTCCTAAGGCCTTGGGCAAGTGGGTTCCCAAGACTACATCAAGTTCTACTTCATCAAGTATGACTATAACTCCAAGGATTCCCATCAACATGATGTGGATCTCGAAGAAGTTGGACTAGAGAGTTCTTGAGGGTGACTCCGCCAACATACTTCACTCATATCATTTTGGCGAGGACAAGTTCAAACAACTTTCACATCCTGCACTAGTTCAAGGAGTCACAAACCCTCTTGTTGGTAAGACATTGACAAGGTAACCTATTTCTTTCATGGAAATCATCTTGTGTGAACATCACTCTGTGTCTATGAATATCCTTGTTTGTTCCTTGTGTGACTAACTCATGTAGGTATTGAAAGTGCAGCTCACTCCAATGGATTGCTCCAAATGATCTACATCAACATTGAGCATCAACATCTACAACATCTACATGAAGTCATCATCGACAAAACCCAAGGTTAGTTTATCCCTCTTCGGGGGGATATCACATCTAGGGGGAGCTTTGCTCCAAAAAATCGAGCTAAAGCAACTCTAATGGTGTGAACACATCAACGCTTTATGTAAAAGTGGTAACCCCACTTGTGCTTAAACGATGAGTATGACCTATGACCAAATGTTATCATTTGACTCCTAAGTCAATATACTCATATATAGATGACCTAGTCATCGCCAATTGCTTGATAGATGCTAGAGTGTTTGTGCATGCTTTGTCACATATTTCATTTGCCATCTTATTGTGTGAACATGTTGATTGCATATTTTACTCATTCAAGGACATCCATCTGTTGCTTTTATTGTTTGGCTTTTTCTCTTTTGCCAAATGGATGGACAAGAATGCCTAAGAATTCCTCTAGCTATCTATGATTTTCTCGTCTCAAACTCTATTCATGCTACATCACAAAGTGTAGCGCCCAAGATGCAATTCTATCCCAATCACGTGATGAATTCATGATTGGGGCACAACCGCATTTCGAGCTCACAGCAAGGTGGATATCATTACAACATACCATGTATTGAATAGATGAGAATACAAGATAAAGGCTTACACTCGCCACAAGTTACAACATGAATACAATAGATCAACAATACATAACAATCATCATACAGAAGAGTAGGATTCGACTATGGATGAAATCAAACGAAAAAGAAGAATGACATCCACCATGCTAATCCTAGGTTCCTCAACTCAGAAACTAACCCCTTGATCGAAGAAGAGGAAGAAGAACTCCAAAAGCAATCAAGCATCGCATTACCTGTACCAGCAACTATTGTTGTACTAATCTGTGAGCCACGAGGACTCAACAATCCCATTACCATGGGTTTCAAGACTAGCAAAGCTTGATGGGTATGGAAAGGATAAGTGGTTAGGTTGGAGCAAGCGACTAAGCCTTGTATGGTGGCTAACTTACGAGTACAGGAATAAGATGATAAACTACGCAACGGTCGCAAACTAGTAATGATCAAGAAGTGATCCTGAACTACTTACGTTCAAACATAACCCAACTGTGTTCTCTGCTCGAACTTCCCCGAAAAGAGACAGTCACGTTATGCAACATAGTTAGTGTATTTTAAAAGAGTTAACTTCAAGTCCTCTACAACCGGATATTAACAAATTCCCATCTCCCACATAACCGCGAGCACGGCTCTTGAAAGTTTAAACCCTGCAGGGGTGTCCCAACTTAGCCCATGACAAGCTCATGATCCGCGGAGACAATCCTTCATTGCGGAACACCTGATCAGACTCGGAATCCCAGTGCACAAGACATTTTGATAATTGTAAAACAAAACCAGCAAGACCGCCTGAATGTGCCGACAAATCCCGATAGGAGCTATGCATATCTCGTCCACAGGGCACACCGGATGAGACATCCTACGAGTAAAACCAACCCTCGAGTTTCCCCGATGTGGCCCCGCAGTCTACTCGGTTTGGACCAACACTTAGAGGAGCACTGGCCCGGGGGGTTGATTAAAAATCCACAGGGGCAGGCAAGTCCCTATGCAAGTTTTAGTTGTTATTAAGGCAAATGGTAAAGCCAATGTTGGGCCTTGCTAGAAGAGTTTTATTCAAAGTGAACTGTCAAGAGGGTCCCATACCCCTCATCGTGTTTGGGACACAAAATCAAGGGACATAACACCGGTATGACGGAAACTAGGGTGGCAAGAGTGGAAAAAACACCAAGCATAAGGCCGAGCCTTCCACCCTTTACCAAGTATATAGATGCATTAATTAAATAAGAGATATTGTGATATTCCAAAAGTATCCATGTCCCAACATGGAACAAACTGCAACTGCACCTGCAATTAGCAACGCTATAAGAGGGGCTGAGCAAAGCGGTAACATAGCCAAGCAACGGTTTGCTAAGATAGTGAAAAAGGTTAGAGGCTATCATGGCAATTTGGGAGGCTTGATAACAAGTGGTAAGTAGCGCGACATAGCGATAGCACCGAGACAACTAGCATAGCAAAGATAGTAGTGAGATCCAAGGTGATAGTCATCTTGCCTGAAATCCTGCTAGGAAGAAGACCGAATCATTGAAGTAGACGAACAGGCGTAGTCGAACGAATCCTCACAACCGCAACATAACCGGAACTAACAACAAGAAGCATTGCTACCTCTTGAGCTTGCGTTGGATTTCCACGAAGAGGAAAGGATGATGTAGCAGAGTAGCGTAAGTATTTCCCTCAGTTTTTGAGAACCAAGGTATCAATCCAGTAGGAGGCCACGCTCAAGTCCCTCGTACCTGCACAAAACGATAGCTACTCGCAACCAACGCGATTAGGGGTTGTCAATCCCTTCATGGTCACTTATGAGAGTGAGATCTGATAGATATAATATTTTTGGTATTTTTGGTATAGAGATGCAAAGTGAAAAGTAAAAGGCAATGTAAAAAAGCAAAGCAAGATTAAAGTGATGGAGATTGATATGATGAGAATAGACCCGGGGGCCATAGGTTTCACTAGTGGCTTCTCTCAAGAGCATAAGTATTCTACGGTGGGTGAACAAATTACTATTGAGCAATTGAGAGAATTGAGCATAGTTATGAGAATATCTAGGCATGATCATGTATATAGGCATCACGTCCGTGACAAGTAGACCGAAACGATTCTACATCTACTACTATTACTCCACTCATCGACCGCTATCCAGCATGCATCTAGAGTATTAAGTTAAAAACAGAGTAACGCTTTAAGCAAGATGACATGATGTAGAGAGATAAATTCATGCAATATGAAATAAACCCCATCTTTTGATCCTCGATGGCAACGATGCAATACGTGCCTTGCTGCCCCTTCTGTCACTGGGAAAGGACACCACAAGATCGAACCCAAAGCTAAGCACTTCTCCCATGGCAAGAACTACCAATCTAGTTGGCCAAACCAAACGGATAATTCGAAGAGACTTGCAAAGATAACCAATCATACATAAAAGAATTCAGAGAAGATTCAAGTATTATTCATAGATAGACTTGATCATAAACCCACAATTCATCGGTCTCAACAAACACACCGCAAAAAGAAGAAGATTACATCGAATAGATCTCCACAAGAGAGGGGGAGAACTTTGTACTGAGATCCAAAAAGAGAGAAGAAGCCATCTAGCTACTAACTATGGACCCGAAGGTCTGAGGTAAACTACTCACACTTCATCGGAGAGGCTATGATGATGTAGAAGCCCTCCGTGATGACGGCCCTCTCCGGCGGAGCTCCGAAACAGGCCCCAAGATGGTATCTCGTGGATACAGGAAGTTGTGGTGGTGGAATTAGGTTTTTTGGCTCCCCTTCTGTTCGTTTGGGGATACGTAGGTATATATAGGAGGAAGAAGTACATCGGTGGAGCTTCGGTGGGCCCACGAGGGTGGGGGGCGCGCCCCCCTACCTCGTGCCCACCTCAAAGCTTCCTTGGCATAGGGTCCAAGTCTCCTGGGTCATATTCGGGAAGTAAATCACGTTCCAGAAATGTTTATTCCGTTTGGACTCCGTTTGATATTTCGTTTCTTCGAAACACTGAAATAGGCAAAAAACAGCAATTCTAGGCTGGGCCTCCGGTTAATAGGTTAGTCCCAAAAATAATGTAAAAGTGGAAAATAAAGCCCAATATAGTCCAAAACAGTAGATAATATAGCATGGAGCAATCAAAAATTATAGATACGTTGGAGACGTATCAGGCATCCCCAAGCTTAATTCCTGCTCGTCCTCGAGTAGGTAAATGATAAAAAGAGAATTTTTGATGCGGAGTGCTACTTGGCATAATTTCAATGCAAATCTTCTTAATTGTGATATGAATATTCAGATTCGAAAGATTCAAGACAAAAGTTTATATTGACATAAAAATAATAATACTTCAAGCATACTAACAAAGCAATCATGTCTTCTCATGGCCAAAGAAAGTTATCCCTACAAAATCATATAGTCTGGCTATGCTCTATCTTCACCACACAAAGTATTTAAATCATGCACAACTCCGATGACAAGCCAAGCAATTGTTTCATACTCTAACTTTTTCAAAACTTTTTCAATCTTCACGCAATACATGAGCGTGAGCCATGGATATAGCACTATATGGGGAATAGAATGGTGGTTGTGGAGAAGACAAAAGGAGGGGAAGATAGTCTCACATCAACTAGGCGTATCAACGGGCTATGGAGATGTCCATCAATAGATATCAATGTGAGTGAGTAGGGATTGCCATGCAACGGATGCACTAGAGCTATAAGTATATGAAAGCTCATCAAAAGAAAATAAGTGGGTGTGCATCCAACTTGCTTGCTCACGAAGACCTAGGGAATTTTGAGGAAGCCCATCATTGGAATATACAAGCCAAGTTCTATAATGTAAAATTCCCACTAGTATATGAAAGTGACATAATGAGAGACTCTCTATCATGAAGATCATGGTGCTACTTTGAAGCACAAGTGTGGTAAAAGGATAGTAACATTGTCCCTTCTCTCTTTTTCTCTCATTTTTTTATTTGGGCCTTTTCTCTCTTTTTTTATGGCCTCTTTTTTTCTCTTTTTTTTTAATTTTTTGTCCGGAGTCTCATCCCGACTTATGGGGGAATCATAGTCTCCATCATTCTTTCCTCACTTGGGACAATGCTCTAAAAATGATGATCATCACACTTTTATTTTTCTTACAACTCAACAACTCGATACTTAGAACAAAATATGACTCTATATGAATGCCTCTGGCGGTGTACCGGGATATGCAATGAATCAAGAGTGACATGTATGAAAGAATTATGAATGGTGGCTTTGCCACAAATACGATATCTACTACATGATCATGCTAGCAATATGACAATGATGGAGCGTGTCATAATAAACGGAACGGTGGAAAGTTGCATGGCAATATATCTCGGAATGGCTATGGAAATGCCATGATAGTTAGGTATGGTGGCTGTTTTGAGGAAGGTATATGGTAGGTGTATGATACCGGTGAAAAGTGCGTGGTATTAGAGAGGCTAGCAATGGTGGAAGGATGGGAAAAAGTGCATATAATCCATGGACTCAACATTAGTCATAAAGAACTCATATACTTATTTGCAAAAATCTAGAAGTTATCAAAGCAAAGTATTACGTGCATGCTCCTAGGGGGATAGATTGGTAGGAAAAAACCATCGCTCATCCCCGACCGCCACTCATAAGGAAGACAATCAATAAATAAATCATGCTCCGACTTCATCACATAACGGTTCACCATACGTGCATGCTACGGGAATCACAAACTTTAACACAAGTATTCTTTAAATTCACAATTACTTCAACTAGCATGACTCTAATATTATCACCTCCATATCTCAAAACAATTATCATGCTTCAATCTTTTCTTAGTATTCAATGCACTCAAAAGAAAGTTTCACAAATCTTGAATACCAAGCATATTATTATTAAGCAAATTACCATGATATTAAGAGACTCTCAAAATAGTTGAAGTGAAGCATGAGAGATCAATAGTTTCTTTGAAACAAATCCACCACCGTGCTCTAAAAGATCTAAGTGAAGCACATAGAGCAAAATTATAACGCTCAAAAGATATAAGTGAAGCACATAGAGCAAAACTACATAGCTCAAAAGATATAAGTGAAGCACATAGAGCAAAATTACATAGCTCAAAAGATATAAGTGAAGCACATAGAGTATTCTATCAAATTTTAATTCATGTATGGCTCTCTCAAAAGGTGTGTACAGCAAGGATGATTGTGGTACACTAAAAGACAAATACACAAATAATACAAGACGCTCCAAGCAAAACACATATCATGTTGGTGAATAAAAATATAGCTCCAAGTAAATTATCGATGGAAGTGGACGAAAGAGGGGATGCCTTCCGAGGCATCCCCAAGCTTTGAATTTTTGGTGTCCTTGGATTATCTTGGGGGTGTCATGGGCATCCCCAAGCTTAGGCTCTTGCCACTCCTTGTTCCATAATCCATCACAAGAATTCACCCAAAACATGAAAACTTCACAATACAAAACTTAAAGTAGAAAACTCGTGAGCTCCGTTAGCGAAAGAAAACAAAAAACCACTTCAAGGTACTGTAATGAACTCATTATTTATTTATATTGGTGTTAAAACTACTGTATTCCAACTTCTCTATGGATTATAAACTATTTTACTAACCATAGATTCATCAAAATAAGCAAACAACACACGAAAAACAGAATCTGTCAAAAACAGAACTGTCTGTAGTAATCTGTAACTAACGCAAACTTCTGGAACCCCAAAAATTCTAAAATAAAATGATGGACGTGAGGAATTTATCTATTAATAATCTTCAAAAAGAATTAACTAAATATCACTCTCCAAATAAAAATGACAGCAGTTCTCGTGAGCGCTAAAGTTTCTGTTTTTTTACAGCAAGTTCAACAAGACTTTCCCCAAGTCTTCCCAACGGTTCTACTTGGCACAAACACTAATTAAACACAAAAAACACAACCAAAACAGAGGCTAAATAAATTATTTATTACTAAACAGGAGCAAAAAGCAAGGAATAAAAATAAAATTGGGTTACCTCCCAACAAGCGCTATCGTTTAACGCCCCTAGCTAGGCATAAAAGCGAGAATAGATCTAGGTATTGCCATCTTTGGTAGGCAATCCATAAGTGGCTCTCATGATAGTTTCATATGGCAATTTTATTTTCTTTCTTGTAAAGTGTTCCATGCTCTTTTTTAATGGAAATTTAAATCTAATATTCCCTTCCTTCATATCAATAATCGCACCAACCGTTCTAAGGAAAGGTCCACCAAGAATAATAGGGAAAGAAGGATTGCAGTCTATATCAAGAACAATGAAATCTACGGGCACATAATTCCTATTTGCAACAATAAGAAAATCATTAATTCTTCCCATAGGTTTCTTAATAGTGGAATCCGCAAGATGCAGAGAGCAATCATCAAGATTACGGAAATCTAGCAAATCACACAAAGTCTTGGGAATAGTAGAGACACTAGCACCCAAATCACACAAAGCATAAAACTCATGATCTTTAATTGTAATTTTAATAGTTGGTTCCCACTCATCATATAGTTTTCTAGGGATAGAAACTTTCAACTCAAGTTTTTCTTCATAAGATTGCATCAAGGCATCAACAATATGTTCGGTGAAGGCTTTCTTTTGACTATAAGCATGTGGAGAATTTAGCACGGATTGCAACAAGGAAATACAATCAATTAAAGAGAAACTTTCATAATTAAATTCCTTGAAATCCAATATAGTGGGTTTAGCAACATCTACATTTCTATTTCTTTCAATCCCACTTTCATCAATTTCATCATAAAGATCTAAATACTCCGAATTTTTAGAACGCCTTCTAGGTAAAGGAAGATCATATTCAGTTTCATCAAGATTCATATTGCAAAACAAAGATTGAATAGGAGACACATCAATAACTTTTAGATCTTCATCTTGATTTTCATAGGAATTGGAAGAACACGCTTTAATAAAGGCATCTTTGGAAGCACGCATCCTAGCGGTTCTTTCCTTGCACTCATCAATGGAAATTCTCATGGCTTTGAGAGACTCATTGATATCATGCTTAGGAGGAATAGATCTAAGCTTTAAAGCATCAACCTCAAGAGAAATTCTATCAATGTTTCTAGCAAAATCATCAACTTTAAGCAATTTCTCTTCGAGCAAAGCATTAAAATTCTTTTGTGAATTCATAAACTCTTTAACACTATTCTCAAATTCAGAGGGCATCTTATTATAATTTCCATAAGAGTTGTAGTAGGAATTCCCATAATTATTAGAAGGATTACTAGGATATGGCCTAGGATTAAAATTCCTTCTATAAGCGTTGTTACCAAAATTATTCCTACCAACAAAATTCACATCCATAGATTCATTGTTATTCTCAATCAAAGTAGACAAAGGCAGATCATTAGGATCAAAAGAAACACTCTTAGTAACAAATAATTTCATAAGTTCATCCATCTTTCCACTCAAAACATTGATTTCTTCTATCGCATGCACTTTTTTATTAGAAGATCTTTCAGTATGCCATTGAGAATAATTAACCATAATATTATCTAGGAGTTTAGTAGCATCTCCTAAAGTGATTTCCATAAAAGTGCCTCCCGCGGCCGAATCTAAAAGATTTCTAGAAGCAAAATTCAATCTGGCATAAAATTTTTGTATAATCATCCACAAATTCAAACCACGAGTAGGGTAATTATGTATCATTAATTTCATTCTCTCCCAAGCTTGTGCAACATGTTCAGGATCAAGTTGCTTAAAGTTCATAATATCATTTCTAAGAGAGATGATCTTAGCGGGAGGGAAATACTTAGAGATAAAAGCATCTTTGCACTTGTTCCAAGAGTCAATACTATTTTTAGGCAAAGACGAAAACCAAGCTTTAGCACGATCTCTAAGAGAAAAAGGAAATAGCTTCAATTTAATGACATCATTATCGACATCTTTTTTCTTTTGCATATCACATAAATCAACGAAGCTATTCAGATGAGTAGCGGCATCTTCACTAGGAAGGCCGGCGAATTGATCTTTCATAACAAGATTCAACAAAGCAGTATTGATTTCACAAGATTCAGTATTGGCAAGAGGAGCAATCGGAGTGCTAAGGAAATCATTATTATTGGTATTGGTGAAGTCACACAATTTGGTAGTATCTTGAGCCATCGCGACAAACAAGCAATCCAACACACGAGCAAACAAAAAGCAAGCGGGCAAAAAGAGGCAAATAGAGAGGGAGGATAGAGAGAGAGGGAGAAGGAGAGGACGAATAAAACGGCAAGGGTGAAGTGGGGGAGAGGAAAACGAGAGGCAAATGGCAAATAATGTAATGCGAGAGATAGGGATTGTGATGGATACTTGGTATGTTGACTTTTTGCGTAGACTCCCCGGCAACGGCGCCAGAAATTCTTCTTGCTACCTCTTGAGCTTGTGTTGGATTTCCCCGAAGAGGAAAGGATGATGCAGCAGAGTAGCATAAGTATTTCCCTCGGTTTTTGAGAACCAGTGTATCAATATAGTAGGAGGTCACGCTCAAGTCCCTCGTACCTGCACAAAACGATAGCTACTCGCAACCAACTTGATTAGGAGTTGTCAATCCCTTCACGGTCACTTACGAGAGTGAGATCTGATAGATATAATACTTTTGGTATTTTTGGTATAGAGATGCAAAGTGAAAAGTAAAAGGCAAAGTAAAAAGCAAAGCAAGATTAAAGTGATGGAGATTGATATGATGAGAATAGACCCGGGGGCCATAGGTTTCACTAGTGGCTTCTCTCAAGAGCATAAGTATTCTACGGTGGGTGAACAAATTAATGTTGAGCAATTGACAGAATTGAGCATAGTTATGAGAATATCTAGGCATGATTATGTATATAGGCATCACGTCCGTGACAAGTAGACCGAAACGATTCTGCATCTACTACTATTACTCCACTCATCGACCGCTATCCAACATGCATCTAGAGTATTAAGTTAAAAACAGAGTAACGCTTTAAGCAAGATGACATGATGTAGAGACATAAATTCATGCAAAATGAAATAAACCCCATCTTGTTATCCTCGAGGGCAATGATGCAATACGTGCCTTTCTGCCCCTTCTGTCACTGGGAGAGGACACCGCAAGATCGAACCCAAAGCTAAGCACTTCTCCCATGGCAAGAACTACCAATCTAGTTGGCCAAACCAAACGGATAATTCGAAGAGACTTACAAAGATAACCAATCATACATAAAAGAATTCAGAGAAGATTCAAGTATTATTCATAGATAGACTTGATCATAAACCCACAATTCATCGGTCTCAACAAACACACCGCAAAAAGAAGAAGATTACATCGAATAGATCTCCACCAGAGAGGGGGAGAACTTTGTATTGAGATCCAAAAAGAGAGAAGAAGCCATCTAGCTACTAACTATCGACCCGAAGGTCTGAGGTAAACTACTGACACTTCATCGGAGAGGCTATGATGATGTAGAAGCCCTCCGTGATGACGGCCCTCTCCGGCGGAGCTCCGGAACAGGCCCCAAGATGGGACCTTGTGGATACAGAAAGTTGCGGCGGTGGAATTATGTTTTTTGCCTCCCCTTCTGTTCGTTTGGGGGTACGTAGGTATATATAGGAGGAAGAAGTACGTCGGTGGAGCTTCGGTGGGCCCACGACGGTGGGGCGCGCGCCTGGGGGTATAGGGCGCGCCCCCTACCTCGTGCCCACCTTGAAGCTTCCTTGGCGTAGGGTCCAAGTCTCCTGGGTCATATTCGGGAAGAAAATCACGTTCCAGAATGGTTTATTCCGTTTGGACTCTGTTTGATATTCCGTTTCTTCGAAACACTGAAATAGGCAAAAAACAGCAATTCTGGGCTGGGCCTCCGGTTAATAGGTTAGTCCCAAAAATAATATAAAAATGGAAAAAAGCCCAATATAGTCCAAAGCAGTAGATAATATAGCATGGAGCAATCAAAAATTATAGATACGTTGGAGACGTATCAAGCATCACCAGAAAGAAGGAAACAACATGGTAAACAACCATCACATAAACATGGCATGATGCACAATCAAGTGTGATGCATGTCCAGTTTAATGAGTCATGGCATGGCAAAGTGAAACAAACAATACTACAAGTTAAGTGGAGTTTAATATGCAAGGAGTGACATATTGGCGAAACACCACATTCAATTATTTAGTTCACTCTCGTTTAAGCTACTCCACAATATTAAATGTTATTAAACATGGCAAGGGGTGAATCATAAATAAACCATCTATTTAGGCAAGTTTAAATGAGGCCGGAAATAACAGACAACAATTCCGGTAAGTCCTCATGTGCATGTAGCAATTTAATGCAAACAACAATTTTAAACATTTTAAATGTTCTTATCATGATGCGGATGAAATATGCAAGTTTTATAGAAATGTTGACATGTTATAAGATATGGGGCATTTGTCACCGTGGTGGAAAGAAAGGGTGCCACGGTGACGATAATGAAAACAGTGCCACGCCAACATTTCGGTTTCGGTAAATCGATTAAGATGCTGGTGCAAAAGATAGTGTGACGGGAGCGGGTCATGCGATGAATGGTGGGGTGTTCCCGGTTACCGTGTGTCCCATGTGTCGGTGGCATGGCAAACGAGGGACCTGCACGAAACAAACAGGCACGGTGCAAACACGGGGTTCATCTCATACATCACACAACATTGGTCAACGGCGGTCGTCTCGACGTTATACCTTTGAAGCATGCATTTTTCGGAGCGGATCGGGTTCGATGCAGGGTAGATGGAAGTAGACGTTCTCGCAACGGTAGTGGAAGTAGTGGTACACATCTCAGAGTGGGACTTGACGCATTCGATGTCTCCCAGGGCGACGGTAGTGGAACTTGGCGTTTGTGCTACATGGGTCCTCGGCGACGGTAGATGTACACGACAAAGGTAGCAGTACTATGCGTCAATTGTCATGGTACTTGGGGTCTTCAGACTTGCAGGTCTTGACAACTCGAAGGGTGCTTGACGTTCTTGGTCTTGCGGGTCATGGTACTTCGCGTGGAGGTAACCATCGGGCTGTCGTTCACTGGAAACAAGCTGCACCAGGGAAGATCAAACCAGCGGCGGCAGCAACAGAGTTGGCAGGAGGGGACAGCTCAGGTAGGAGCTCCATAGCACAGGGGTGAGGCTGACGGAGATGCAACAGGGGATGGGCGCGGAGGAGGCAAGAAGGCGTGGTGGTGGCCTCCTGCAAGGTCGCATGGATGATGTTAAGGTTGGGGCGGTCCAGCGATGGAGACGAGGCAGAGGACGGGCGGAGCTGCAGGAGGGAGCGGCTGGAGATAGTTTCGGGCACGGGTGCTCACGGTGGACGGGGCGACGCCTGGGGCTCGAGGTGGCGCTGGGAACGTGGCTTCGACGGGGCCACTCGCTGGTGTCGATCGAGGACGGAGGAAGGGCCCTAGGACTCGAGCGGTGGCGGGCTCTCGGCGAGGTTTTCGAGGCCGAGGCAGCGGGGTGCGTTGGCCATCGTGGAGGCAGAGGGGCGGCGGCGAGGGAAGGAGAAGAAGAGGAAGGGGTCGTGCAGAGGGGCGATGGGAGATGGGGATCGAGCGCTGGGGAGCTCCTCACCCTGGCGATACGTGTGGGTGGCGGCGGTAGATGGGAACGAGGGGATCCAGCGAGAGGGAGGGACTAGAGGGGATCGGGGCTAGGGTATGGAGGGTTAGGTGAGCCTTGTGCCGAATTTGGACTGCGGGGAAGCAGGACAGCCTGGTTGGGCTGTTGCACTACTCCTCTCCCTCTCTCTGAATTTCTCTTTTCAGCAAATAGAGAGAGGCCAAATGGAATGAAGAGAAGAGGCCATGGAGAAGAACAAAATGATGGGACATTGTTGTATGGCTTTATGGAATATTTCCACCCCAACAAAAGTGGTTCCAACAAATTAGGAGAAGTTAACCCCAAACATGTTGACTTGAGCCAAGGAGTTCGAATGGAGGCTAGGCTTTACGAGAGTCCAAAGATGTTGAGAATTATCAAGGAGCTTGGGAATAGAATAAAAGAATTAAGGGCAAAGTTTGGGAATGAACTTGAAATAGAAAAGACACGAGATTATTTTGCAAGTGTGTTCTGGTGATTCCAAAGTTAATGGAATATTTTAATATAGCTCCCTAACAATATTGGGTGACTTTTATGTGTTGTAAAGAGAAATCACCATGTGCATTTCCCTCGATTTAAATAGATCAACGATCTATGCAATTTAATTTGTTGAGTTTTAAAAAGGGGTGCATGATGACATGATGCAATGCACATGATGCAAACATGAATGCAACGAACAAAACAAATCACACGACGAATCTCGGAATCCATGGAAGGCATCTGGAGCGCCGGTCTTGGGGTGTCACAACTCTCCTCCACTTACAAGAGATCTCGCCCCGAGATCTAGGGATGGCACCGGGTAGAAACGGAAGAGGGAGAGGTAAAACAAAGTTGCTTCTTTGACAAATGAGTGAAACCAATGAACCAATGAACGAGTGAAACCAATGAACTTCGAGAGGTTGAAAACATGAAAGAAGAACACAACAGAGTTGAAAGAAATTGAGAGCACTCCCGTAGACAAGAGAAACAAGGGACACCATGTGAACCTTGGGGGTTGCGAAGCTATGAATGAAGAGCACAATTGACAAGAAGGAATTGAAATCACTCTGGTTGAAACGAGGTACCCAAGGAACAAGGAAGAACAAATTTGGACAGCACTCCGGTTTAGAAGAGATGCAAGACCTGATAAGATGAAAAGAACTTGAGCAGAGGACACAACACTCTTGCTAAACGGATAAGCAAGGAAAAGAACGTGATATTTACAAAACAAGATGGTGGGTCAAGAGAGCAACATCACAATGCCTCTGGAACAAATGTAAGAATGGAATCAAAATAACGGAGAAGAAAAAAATATGTTCTACCTCCAATGAATTTGAGAGAGCATCCTTAAAAGAAGGATTGGATGGAGTTGTTGGAAGATCAATATGAAAGGATATGATCCTCGTGGGCTTATGGAGACATCTCAAAATTATGAGGTGACAACCAGCAACTACCAAAAGATTTATTAGCCGAGCAGAATGAAGAGATGGAAAAACTTCTTTCACCGCGAGAATAGGATGAAACTTTGATCATTGTTAAGCACCACACTAGCAACATTCCTTACGGAAGGCTTTCGGTGAAATATAACCCAA
Organism: Triticum aestivum; assembly: GCF_018294505.1. Lineage (NCBI taxonomy): Eukaryota > Viridiplantae > Streptophyta > Magnoliopsida > Poales > Poaceae > Triticum > Triticum aestivum. The sequence continues at coordinate 359,638,778 of NC_057803.1, forward strand.
GATAACTCCAACAAAGAGATTGATTGGTTGGAAAGATCTCTTCAACAAAGAGATTGACTGGTTTAATTATGTCACTCTTGAAAACTTGTGAATCATGAAACACGAAGGGAAATTATCAAGAATGACATAAGACCACCTCAAAAGATAAGGTAGAAGGAATTGCACTTTGGAATGCAAGAAGAAGAGTACTTGAGCTCCTCCAAGGAAAATCTTGAAGAACACTTCGATAATGAATTAAATTTTTGATGAACCACCATGTAACAAAAGAATGATCAAACAAAAGGAAAAAGAAGTTGAAAACACAAGGTGAAGCCTTGCAATGATTTAGATGGAGCTATGAAATGAGAAAACTTTGAACTCCGGACAAGAAAGATGAATAACTTGGAACTGATTTTTTTTGCCACGAATGAACTCCGGAAGAAGGAATTAATCATTTGAATGAACCAAGAATAAGAATTATGTTATGCATATCCTTCACCAATTTAAATTGATGACAAGCAACGGATTTGGCATACTACTTATACTCATGGAAAAGGATTAATAGAGATATGGCGCAAACTTGGGAAAGTCTTGAACAAACCACCGATAGGATTTTGGAAAGAAGAAATTAATTGATACGAGAACATAAAAAGAGGAATCTTGGACGAACCATCGTAAGAACTGAAAATGATTTAAGAAAAGTGAATGAATCACTGGGAAGAATTAGAAAAAGAACGAAGATTATTGGGAAAATTTAGATACAAGAGAATGAAGAGATCACGAGCTGACTAGAGAATACTTGAGGGATGCACAGGTAAGATTTGGAGAATGAGAGCTGAAAGCTAAGAATGAATAATTCTGAGATGATGGCCTCCAGAGAATCAAACTGAAAAGACTCTTGAATTCCTCCGAGTGGGTGAATAGAATTCTCACAACCAAAAACAATTATGAGAGGATGTCATGAAGCTAGAACCACGAACCTTCAAGAGAACAGACCAGGATTTGATAGAAACTCTTCTTCGGTCTTCAAATGTTGAGAATGATGACGAGAAAAAACACCACCAAAATTGTTGAGACACTCCAGAATAAGAATAGAATTGTTGAACCAACCATGAAAAGAATTTTAAAAATCTTAGAGAAAGAAATATGACTGATGACAATTCATTTTTACGTCAAACTTTGAAAAAGAATTTGAGAATCACTCCGGATAAATGAGAGGAGTCAGGTAAGATCCTGGGAAAAGACCTGTAGGTTAGGGTCTACTCAAAAGAAAAACCGTTGAAATGATTTTAAAGAGAGATTGCACCGGTTGAATTAAATGGCTTGAATGAGATAACAACCTCGGAATAACTTGAACGGATCAAGAATGGAAACACGAATGTTCTGAGATATCTTCGACACTCCGGAGCAAAAGAATGGCTAGAGGTGAATGATTAAGAGGTGCACGGCATCAGATAGCATTTGGAAAAAGAGGAAACAATATGATTGTGACGCCCCAAGACCGTAGCTTCAGATGCCTTCCTTGTTTTCCAAGTTTCGTGGTGTGATTTGTTTTTGCTTGTTGCATTCATCATTGCATATTTTGCATGGCATCATGTCATCATGACATGTTTTTCTTAAAGCTAACAAAAACTCACTTAAATAAATTGCATGGATTTCTGATCCATTTAAATCGAGGGAGTTCACTTGGTGAAATTCTCATTATAACATATGAAAGTCTCCTACTATTATTAGGGAGCTATTGTAAATGTTCCATTAACTTGGAATCACCCATAACGCAATTGCACTACTATTCAACTCTTCTTTTATCCGACTCAACTTCATATATTTCCTTGTCATCTCTCTCTCAAGCGATACCCATGCATCATCACCTCTCACTTCCTTCTTCTTTCATGTCTTTGCAAGTGACTTTATTCCTCCTCCATTAATGTTCATCTTTTCCCTATAAATCTTGCCTCTTTCCTACACCCTCTCTGTCAGATTTCATCCCATTCGAAGTTGTTTTGGTCAGGTTAAAAAATGATTGAAGTTTCAGATTAATTCAAACTCTAATTATTTTTCTACCTTCTAAAAATGCCAGAGAAATTTATTCAAACCCTACATAAATCCAGGGTTCTAGATATATATTTATATATCTCATATCCCTAACCAAAAAACCCTGGATTTTCCCCTTTCTTGATTGTTTATTTATACCAACAAAAAAATTAAAAGAAAGGAAAGGCCCCTTACTTACTCAGCTACTCGCCGGGCCTCTCCTTTCCATCCGGCCCATCCAACTGCTAGGCCCATTGGCCCCCGCCTCCTAACCCTAGGCCGACCCCTCCTCTCTTCGTCTCCATCGACCCCTCCTCCTCATTCCCTCGCGCCGCCGCACGCAACACACACATCGCCAGGGAGAAGAGCTCCCCACGCCCTTGCCCCGTCCCTGACAGCCACTCCCCCTGCTCTTCCACACGGTGCCGACCGGCGACCAAGATGAACGGGAACCGCACCAAAGCTCCTTCTCTACGCCCTCTCCTGGAGCCGCTCGCTGCTCCTGCTCATCATCGAGGCGCAAGTCCTGTCACGGTTGCTGCTCTGCTCCTGCCCCGCCGGTCGCGTCTGCCTCGACCATGCGTCCTTGCCTCCGGCGACCGTCGCTGCTCCGTGCACCCCGGCCATCCTCCTGCGCCCCTCGTGCCTCTGCCTCGCCTTTACACCTCCGCATCGACCCACCTCCTCCTCGTCGCCTCATAGCCCGACGCCTTGGATGCTCACTTCCCCGACCTTGCAGCAGGCCGCTGTCGCGCCTTCGTACCTCCTTCCGCAATGATGAGCACCCGGAGCTCCAGGTCCGCGGCCCTGTTGCTTTCGGTTGCGGTTGGTTTCTTTCGGCCATTTGGACATCATCTTTGTTTTGCTGCCAAGTACCTTCTTGACCACCGAACCAGGAACGCCTCTGCACCCCGGCTTCTCCGCGGGCTTTTGATCGTCGTCACTTGTCACCCGAGGCCCCTTGTGTTGCTTAGTTTTGGACCACCAAAACAGGCAAGATCGACTACATGGACGCTAAGTACCCTGGACCGCCAAATTCGCCTACCGTCGTTAAGTGAACAACTACCGCCGCCGAAGACCCGGGCTTCAAAAATGCCAAGTACCTCTTCGAAACGACCTTGTACTACTACCATCTCTGAAGAACCGTGTAACGGAACCGTCAAATTCCACTAACGTCACGAGTACCACTACCATCGACCCCGAAGGACTCGGATTCGTCAAGTTCCTCTTCGACACTGTGTACCACTACTTCCGCCCGAACTTCTACAGAATGTGTACCACAACCATCGCTGAAGACCCGTGAACGACTACCGATGACCCTCCATGTTCGTCCACCATTACTATGTACCACTACCATCGACGTGAACCACTACTTCCACTACAGCATGAGTACAACTACTACCATTACGAACGTGGCGAGAATGCCTACTTCCCTCTACGAACTTGATCCGTTCCGATAATGCACGCTTCGAAAGGTATAACCCCAAGACGACTGCCCGTGAATGAATGCATGTGTTGTCTGAGATGCATGTTTGGATGTTGTATCCTCCTGGGAACGTTAGTTGTTTTCCCTCGCTTGGCACCGTCGTCGACGCGTGGGAACCCAGTATCCGGGAGCAACCCGGTATCCAGAATACCAGTGCAGGTGGCGCAACCCAGCTCAAGTGGGAGCTCGATGAAGATCTTCATCGTTGTGTTGTGTCTTTTCCGGTTGATCAGTAGTGGAACCCAGTTGGGACGATCAAGGATGTAGCATTTGGGGTTGTCTTTCTTTATTTTGATACCGTAGTTGGCTCATGATTGTATTCTGGATGATGTATGATATATTTATGTATTGTGTGATGTGGCGATTGTAAGCCAACTCTTTACCCCTTTCTTATTCAATACATGGGATTGTGTGAAGATTACACCTCTTGCGACAAACCTACCATGGGGCTATGCCTCTAAGTCGTGCCCCGACACGTGGGAGATATAGCCGCATCGTGGGTGTTACAATGATCAACACCGAAAGCTTGAATTTAGTCCACCTGAGAAAAAAACAAGAACGAAGGATGATAAACTAGAAGCTTCCTTAGCATCTTCATGAGAATTCACCGGCTAAGAACATTGAAAGAAAAGAATGAAGAGAATTCACACCCATAAGATGGACACTTGATTAAGAAATATGAGTCCTTGAAGAAAAAGGGTGGGAGGGCAGGAAAACAAAGGCAACTTTGGGACGAATGAAACGAACAACGTTGGGAAAACTGAGAGGTGATCTTGCGAATGAGGAAAATGATAGGATAATCTTGACGAGAAGCGAACCAGTTGGAAAAGAGTTAACATGACAACCTCGATGATCAAGAAGGATTAGTATTCACATTAAAATATGAGAACACCATTTAGAAAAGGTATGGAATCCATATTTGACAATGAAGAAACTCGAATACCACCACTCAAAACAAAACAAGGGATTGGCTTGGCAAATAAGCCGGAAACAAACATATGATAGACCCCATATCGTATCATGTGTCTGTTGGAAAGATATCCTACATGATACTTGAATTCCCACCTAGAAACTCCCGACACTTTCTAGTTATGCAATCTGGTGTTGGGGATACAGGGATGCACAATATATATCACACAAATAACAAGCCCTACGCTCCAACTGTATCCATCCGTCAACACATAACCAAGAAAACTTCGGAAATCATGTACCTCGACCTTCCAAAAGCATTCGTCATATGAGCTATGCAATACTCCCAAACTCCCTTCCCAGTACTGGGTGGCGTCGAGATTATCTCACCACTAACTGCATAAAAGAGATTTTCGATGTCGGCAAACTCAGGTATTCCGGAACTGTAACGATAAAATTGTGACGACAACACCTCAGAGCTCAACTCCCCGGGACACTGCCACAACCACTAAATGTCATGAGGCAGAAAGAACAATGTTCTCGTCACAAGAATATCAGAACGACCCCAATATACCTTCGTGGTACTATTTTTTAGTGAAAATGAGTAGAGGAAAGTCAAAATATCTACGTCAGGAGACTACACCAGAGCGACAAAGGGGGCTGAGGAGTAAAAATAATCCTACTCTCCAATATATATAATCCTAAGACTCAAAACATTTTTGTTCTAGACTCATCAATGGCAGTGGTTCGATCAATCAAGGGGGATCCTATGGTCGGTAAGGCTCTGATACCAACTTGTAGCACCCAAGATGCGATTCTATCTCAATCAAGTGATGAATTCATGATTGGGGCACAACCGCATTTCGAGCACATACCAAGCTGGATATCATTACAACATACCATGTACTAAATAGATGAGAATACAAGATAAAGGCTTACACTTGCCACAAGTTACAACATGAATATAACAAATCATCAATACATAACAATCATCATACAGAAGAGCAGGATCCGACTACGGATGAAATCAAACGAAAAAGAAGAATGACATCCACCATGCTAATCCCAGGTTCCCCAACTCGAAACCTAACCCCTTGATCGGAGAATAGGAAGAAGAACTCCAAAAGCAATCAAGCATCGCTCTCACGTCATGAGCATCACATTACCTATACCTGCAACTATTGTTGTAGTAATCTGTGAGCCACGAGGACTTAGCAATCCCATTACCATGGGTTTCAAGACTAGCAAAGCTTAATGGGTATGGAAAGGATAAGTGGTAAGGTTGCAGCAAGAAACTAACCCTTGTATGTTGGCTAACTTATGAGTACAAGAATAAGATGAGAAAGTACGCAACGATCGCAAATAGACAATCACGGTTATGCAACGCGGTTGGTCTATTTTAAAAGATTTTACTTCAAGTCCTCTACAACCGGATATTAACAAATTACCATCTACCACATAACCGCGGGCATGGCTCTCGAAAGTTTAAACCCTGCAGGGGTGTCCCAACTTAGCCCATGACAAGCTCACGATCCGCGGAGACAATCCTCCATCGCGGGACACCCAATCAGACTCGAAATCCCGGTGCACAAGACATACCGACAATGGTAAAACAAAACCAGCAAGACTGCCCGAATGTGCCGATAAATCCCGATAGGACCTGCGCATATCTCACTCTCAGGGCACAATGGATGAGCCATCCTACAATAAAACCAACCCTCGAGTTTCCCCGAGGTGGCCCCGCAGTCTACTCGGTTTGGACCAACACTCAGAGGAGCACTGGCCCGAGGGGGTTGATTAAAAATCCACGGGGGTCGGTGTAACACCCACAATGCGGCTATATCTTCCACGTGTCGGAGCACGACTTAGAGGCATAACCGCATTGTAGGCATGTCGCAAGAGGGGTAACCTTTACACATCCTATGTACTGAATAAGAAAGGGATAAAGAGTTGGCTTACAACCGCCACTTCACACAATATATAAATATAGCATTACATCATCCAGAATACAATCAAGGTCCGACTATGGAACCAAATAAAGAAAGACAACCCCTAATGCTAGATCCCCGATCGCCCCAACTAGGCTCCACTACTGACCAACTAGAAACGAAACAACACAACGAACACGATCTTCATCGAGCTCCTCCTTGATCTCGGTTGCGTCACCTGCATGGTTATCATCGGCACCTTCAACTGTTTGAAGTAATCTGTGAGTCACGGGGACTCAGCAATCTCACACCCCCGCGGTCAGGACTATTTAAGCTTACAGGTGGGAAAAGGTAGTGATGTGGAGTTGCAGCAAGCACTAGCATATATGGTGGCTAACTTACGCAAATGAGAGCAAGAAGAGAAAGCAAAGCACGGTCGTGAACTAGAAGTGATCAAGAAGTGATCCTGAAACTACTTACGTTCAAACATAACTCCAAAACGTGTTCACTTCCCGGACTCCGCCGAAAAGAGACCATCACGGCAACACACGCGGTTGATGCATTTTAGTTAAAATTAAGTGTCAAGTTCTCTACAACCGGACATTAACAAATTCCCATCTGCCCATAACCGCGGGCACGACTTTCGAAAGTTCAAAACCCTGTAGGGGTGTCCCAACTTAGCCCATCACAAGCTCTCACGGTCAACAAAGGATATTCCTTCTCCCAGGACGACCCGATCAGACCCGGAATCCCAGTTACAAGACATTTCGACAATGGTAAAACAAGACCAGCAAGACCGCCCGAATGTGCCCACAAATCCCGATAGGAGCTGCACATATCTCATTCTCAGGGCACACCAGATGAGCAATCCGTACAACTAAAACCAACCCTCAAGTTTCCCCAAGGTGGTGCTGCAAGGGGCTCTAGTTCGGACCAACACTTAGAGAAGCACTGGCCCGGGGGGGTTAAAATAAAGATGACCCTCGGGCTCGCGAAAACCCAAGGGAAGGTGATAGGTTGTTAGTGCAAATATAAAACCAAGGGAAGGTGATAGTTTTATTCAAGGTGAACTGTCAAGGGGTTCCCATTATAACCCAACCGCGTAAGGAACGCAAAATCAAGGAACATAACACCGGTATGATGGAAACTAGGGCGACAAGAGTAGAACTAAACACCAGGCATAAGGCCGAGCCTTCCACCCTTTACCAAGTATATAGATGCATTAATTAAATAAGAGATATTGTGATATCCCAATATATCCATGTTCCAACATGGAACAAACTTCATCTTCACCTGCAACTAGCAACGCTATAAGAGGGGCTGAGCAAAGCGGTAACATAGCCAAACAACGATTTGCTAGGACAAGATGGGTTAGAGGCTGGACATGGAAATATGGGAGGCATAATATAGCAAGTGGTAGGTATCGCAGCATAGCAATAGAGCAAGCAACTAGCAAGCAAAGATAGAAGTGATTTCGAGGGTATGGTCATCTTGCCTACAAAGTTCTCCGAGTTGATGAAAGCTTGATCCTCGTAAGCATACTCAACGGGTTCCTCGATCACGAAATCGTCTCCCGGCTCTACCCAAAGCAAGAGCACAAGCAAAGGAAACAACAATCAACCACGGTGCAATGCGCAAGCAACATGATGCAAAACATGGCATGATATGCGGGATGTGATATGCAATGCATATGTGTGCTTTGGAAAGGAAAGATCGAACCAGGCATCAACTTGGAAAACCAAGTGTGTTGCTGGAAAGATGAGTTGATTTCGGTCGAAATCGATATAAAGATCACCGGAATCGGATGCACGATTTGCAAATGTCAAGCAAAACAAGAATGGCACAATTCTGCGATTAACTGCATGATGCCATCTAGAATGCAACAAGAAACTAAGCTACTTCACTCCAACATAGCAACAAAGCACATGGCAGTGATCTACTCAAGATGCTTGACAAAATATGAACACTGAGCTATGGCTAAATCACACAATAGCAGGTTCAAACAAGCATGGCAAAAGTGGAAAAGATAACAACATCACAGACTTAGTGAAAATAACAACATGCCAGGAATTAACATCAGGAAGCAAAGTTTAGAGCAAGTAAACAACATGCTACAGGAACATATCATAGCAATACAAGGCATGGCATGAATCTAATCAAAGCATATAACAAAAGTCCATTACTAACCATAAGCCAAAAGGGATTAGAAGATATGATGGCACCCATGTAAACATAGCAAGTTTTGTTAACAGATTCAGACTTAGCAGAAAACTGGGCATGGCATAAACAGAATTATGAAGCCATCAGGAGCGTCGGTCTCGGGGCGTTACAACACTCCACCACTACAAGAGGATCTCGTCCCGAGATCTAGGATGGCACCGGAGAGAAAGCGGAAGGGGAAGAGGTAAAACAAAGTTGCTTCTTGACAAAAGAGTGAAACCAAAGAACCTTAGAGGTTGAACAACTTTAAAGAAGAAAACAATGAAGATGAACAAAGTTGAAAACACTCTGTTAGGAAAGAGGAACAAGGAACATCACGAGAACCCTGTAGGTTGAAATACATTAGTAAAAGGGTTACATTATAACCGAGAAAACAAGGTGTAGCCTTGTAATGATTAGAAGGAGCTTCATGATGATATAACCGAGAAAACTTGGAACTCAGGAAAAGAAAGATGAACAATTGAAAACGAGAATTTGATTAGCCTCCGGAATAAGGAGTTGAATTTTACTCGATGAAACAAGAATAAGAATTACATTATGCTCATCCTTCACCAATTAAATTGATGACAAGCAATGGATTTGGCATACTACTTATTCTCGTAGAAAGGATTAAGAGAGATATATCGCCAATTCAATGGACCACCAGTAGGATTAGAAAGAACGAATGAATTGATATGATAATGAAGGAAGAGAAATCTTGAATGAACCACCATAAGAATTGAGAATGAACAAAGAAGAAGAAAAAATAACGAAACACCGGGAAGAATTACAGAACGAATGAAGATACTTGAGGGTATTTTGAGCTGATTAGAGAAAACTTGAATGATGCACCGGTAAGATTTGGAGAACAAGAGCTGAAAGCTGAGAATGAATAAACCCGAAATGATGGCCTTCAGAGAAACAAATTGAAAAGAATCTTGAATTGCTTCGGATAGGTAAAAAGAATTCTCACAATCGAAAACAATTATGAGAGGATGGCATCAAGCTAGAACCACGAGTCTTCAAGAGAACGGATATGATTGCAGAGAAACTCTTCTTCGGTCTTCCAATGTTGAGAATGATGACGAGAACCACCACTAAGAATTTTTGAGGCACTCCGGAATGAAAATTGGAAAGGTTGAGCCAATGATGAAAAGAATTTGAAAGATCATGGAGAAATGCATATGACCGATGACAAATCATTCTTACGTCAAACTTTGAAATGAATTTGAAAAGCTCCGGGAAAATTAGAAGAGTCAGGTAAGATCCTGGGAAAGACCTGTGGGCTAGGGCCCACTCAAAAGAAACACCATTGGAAAGATTGCTTGAAAGGGAGATTGCGCCGGTTGAATTAAGTTGCTCGGATGAGATAACAATCTCGGAATAGGTTGAACGAATGCAAAGTGGAAACACGAATCTTCTGAGATATCTTCAGCACTCCGGAACAATTGAATAGTGAGAAGTGAAATATTAAGAGATACACGCATACAAAAACACTTGAAGCAAGGAAGGGAATATGATCAACATCGAAAACTTGACTTGAATCCACCGGAGAAGATAAAAGAAACGAGGAATGATGAACTTGTAGGGCAGCTTCGTGAGAACCATCGGTAAGAACATTGAAGGAAAAGAATGAAGAGACTTCACATGAATAAAATGGATACTTGATTAAGAAAACTGAGTCCTTGAAGAAAAAGGGTGGGAGGGCGGGAAAACAAAGGAAACTTGGGACGGATGAAACAAACACCGTTGAGAAAACTTTGAGTTGATCTTGCGGATGTTGAAAAGGATTGACATGGCAATCTCGATTATCATGAAGGATTAGTATTCACATAGAAATATGAGAACACCACTTGGAAAAGGTATGGAATCAACACTTTACATTGAAGCAACTCGAATACCACAACTCAAAACAAAAACAAAGGATTGGCTTGCAAAATAAGTCGGAACAAACATATGATAGATACCATATCGTATCATGTGTATGTTGGAAAGATATTCTAGGAGCTACAAGAATTCCCACTTATAAACTCCCAAAACTTTCTAGTTATGCAATCAGATGTTGGGGATACACGGGAAGAATAATATCTCACCCAAAACTAGCAAATACTACATCCAGCTATATCCATCCTTCAACACATAACCGAGAAACCTTCGGAAATCATTTACCTCAACCTTCGAAAAGCATCTGTTATATGAGTTATGGCGATACTCCCAAACTCCCGCCCAGTACTAGGTGGCATCGAGGTTATCTCACCAACAACTGCATAAAAGAGATTTTCGATGTCGGTGAACTCAGGTATTCCAGAACTGCAACGATAAAATTGTGAGGACAACACCTCGGAGCTCAACTCCTTGGGACACTGCCATAACCCCTAATTGTCAGGAGGCACCAAGAACAATGTTCTCTTCACAAAACCATTGGAACGATTCCAAGATACCTGCATGATCCTAAAATTTTATTTTAGTGAAATTTGAGAAGAGAAGAGTCAAAACTCTACGTCAGAAGGCCTCACCAGAGCGACAAAGGGACTGAGGAGTAAAAAGAATCCTACTCTCTGATATATATAATCCTATAAGACTCAAAAACATTTTCTTCTAGACTCAACAATGCCAGCGATTCGATCAAGCAGGGGGCTCCTAAGTCGGGGATGGCTCTGATTACCAACTTGTAACACCCACGATGCGACTATATCTCCCACGTGTCGGAGCACGACTTAGAGGCATAACCGCATTGTAGGCATGTCGCAAGAGGGGTAATCTTTACACATCCCATGTACTGAATAAGGAAGGGATAAAGAGTTGGCTTACAACCGCCACATCACACAGTACATAAATATAGCATTACATCATCCAAAATACAATCAAGGTCCGACTACAGAACCAAATAAAGAAAGACAACCCCTAATGCTAGATCCCCGATCGCCCCAACTGGGCTCCACTACTGATCAACTAGAAACGAAACAACACAACAAACACGATCTTCATCGAGCTCCTCCTTGAGCTCGGTTGCGTCACCTGCACGGTTATCATTGGCACCTGCAACTGTTTGAAGTAATTTGTGAGTCACGGCGTCTCAGCAATCTCACACCCTCGCGATCAAGACTATTTAAGCTTATAGGTAGGAAAAGGTAGTGATGTGGAGCTGCAGCAAGCACTAGCATATATGGTGGCTAACTTACGCAAATGAGAGCGAGAAGAGAAAGCAAAGCATGGTCGTGAAATAGAAGTGATCAAGAAGTGATCCTGAAACTACTTACGTTCAAACATAACTCCAAAACTGTGTTCACTTCCCGGACACCGCCGGAAAGAGACCATCACGGCAACACACGCGGTTGATGGATTTTATTTAAAATTAAGTGTCAAATTCTCTACAACCAGACATTAACAAATTCCCCTCTGCCCATAACCGTGGGCACGGCTTTCGAAAGTTCAAAACCTGCAGGGGTGTCCCAACTTAGCCCATCACAAGCTCTCACGGTCAACGAAGGATATTCCTTCTCCCAGGACGACCCGATCAGACTCAGAATCCCGGTTACAAGACATTTCGACAATGGTAAAACAAGACCAGCAAGACCGCACGAATGTGCCGATAAATCCCGATAGGAGCTGCACATATCTCCTTCTCAGGGCACACCGGATGAGCAATCCGTACAACTAAAACCAACCATCAAGTTTCCCCGAGGTGGCGCTGCAAGGGGCTCTTGTTCAGACCAATATTTAGAGAAGCACTGGCCCGGGGGGGTTAAAACAAAGATGGCTCTCGGGCTCGCGAAAACCCAAGGGAAGGTGATATGTTGTTAGTGCAAATGTAAAACCAAGGTTGGGCCTTGCTGGAGGAGTTTTATTCAAGGCGAACTGTCAAGGGGTTCCATTATAACCCAACTGCGTAAGGAACGCAAAATCAAGGAACATAACACCGGTATGACAGAAACTAGGGCGGCAAGAGTGGAACAAAACACCAAGCATAAGGCCTAACCTTCCACCCTTTACCAAGTATATAGATGCATTAGTTAAATAAGAGATATTGTGATATCCCAACATATCCATGTTCCAACATGGAACAAACTTCATCTTCACTTTTAACTAGCAACGCTATAAGAGGGGCTGAGCAAAGCATTATCATAGCCAAACAATGGTTTGATAGGACAAGGTGGGTTAGAGTCTGGACATGGAAATATGGGAGGCATAATATAGCAAGTGGTAGGTATCGCACCATAGCAATAGAGTGAGCAACTAGCAAGAAAACATAGAAGTGATTTCGAGGGTATGGTCATCTTGCCTGCAAAGTTATCCGAGTTGACGAAAGCTTGATCCTCGTAAGCATACTCAATGGGTTCCTCGATCACGAACTCGTCTCCCGTCTCTACCCAAAGCAAGAGCACAAGCAAAGGAAACAAAAATCAACCATGGTGCAATGTGCAAGCAACATGATGCAAAACATGGCATGGTATGCGGGATGTGATATGCAATGCATATGCGTGCTTAGGAAAGGAAAGATCGAACCAGGCATCAACTTGGCAAACCAAGTGTGCCGCTGGAAAGATGAGTTGATTTCGGTCGAAATCGATATAAAGATCCCCGGAATCGGATGCACGGTTTGCAAATGGCAAGCAAAACAAGAATGGCACAATTCTGCGATTAACAACATGATGCCATCTAGAATGCAACAAGAAACTATGCTACTGCGCTCCAACATAGCAACAAAGCACATGGCAGTGATCTGCTCAAGATGCTTGACAAAAGATGAACACTGAGCTACGGCTAGATCACGCAATAGCAAGTTCAAACAAGCATGGAAAAGTGCAAAAGATATCAGCATCACAGACTTAGTGAAAATAACATGCCAGGAATTAACATCAGGAAGCGAAGTTTAGAGCAAGTAAACAACATGCTACAGGAACATATCATAGCAATACAAGGCATGGCATGAATCTACTCAAAGCATATAACAAAAGTCCCTTACTGACCATAAGCCAAAAAGGATTAGAAGATATGATGGCACCCATGTAAACATAACAAGTTTCGTTAACAGATTTAGACTTAGTAGAAAACTGGGCATGGCATAAACAGAATTATGAAGGCATCTGGAGCGTCGAACTCGGGGCGTTACAACACTCCACCACTACAAGAGGATCTCGTCCCGAGATCTAGGATGGCACCGAAGAGAAAGCGGAAGAGGAAGAGGTAAAACAAAGTTGCTTCTTGACAAAAGAGTGAAACCAAAGAACCTTAGAGGTTGAACAACTTTAAAGAAGAAAACAATGAAGATGAACAAAGTTGAAAACACTCCGTTAGGAAATAGGAACAAGGAACATCACGAGAAACATGATAGGTTGAAAGACATTAGTAAAAGGGTTGCAATAGTCAAGAAGTACATGCAAGCACTCCGGTAGGAATATGAACTTGAAAAAATGAAAGCACTTGGATGAGAGTCTGGTTAGAAGGGGAATGATAGACATAACACTCCGGTTAAAACAAGATAGCGAAGGGAAAAGAATGATATAATTTGGATAGCACTCCGACTGTAAATGGAAGGAATCGAACATGATCTTGACAAGATGAGGATACTTGATGAAATCAACAACACACTGCCTCCGGAACTATTGAAAGAAAGGCACAATGGGTAAGAACGATTTCAGACGGCACTTCGGTTGAGAAGGGAGGCAAAAGTTGATAAGGTGAGAGAACTTGAATGAAGGACATGACACTCCGGTTGAATGGATAAGCAAAAGGAAATAACATGATCTTTGACAAAAACGAGACGATGAGTTGAATAGAACAACATCACAGAGCCTCTCGAAGAAAGAATAGAAGATTATTCATTGGCATAACAAAATGGAGAAGAAAATGACAACTTCTGCCACAACTGAGCTTGGAGAGCACCCTTACAAGAAAGTTAAAACGGAATTGTTGGAAAACCAACAACAAAACGAATAAATTTGTAGTTCGCTTATGGAAAACTTCTCAAAATTGAGGCGAAAATTCTGCCACTACAGAAACAAAAGATTGGATTGATATCAACAAGAAGACAAGAAGCTTATTTCACCGGGAGGATAAATGAAGAACTTGGGTCATTTATAAGCACCATAATTCGCAACAATCCTTAGGGAAAAAGCTTTAGGTGAAAAATAACCCAAGATAACTGCAAGGAATAGAGTGATGGGTTGAAAAGATGTCCGGAATGAACTGAAAATGATGGATTTAAGATATGTCATTTCGAACAACTTGTCGATCATGAAACATGAAGGAAACTGTCAAAATGACATAACACCACCTGAAAAGATAAGGTAGAAGGAATTGCACTTCGGAATGCAATATGAAGAATACTTCAGCTCCTCTGAAAAGAATCTTGATGAGCACTTCGAGAAGGAATCAAATCCTTGCTGAACCATCATGTAGAACCTCCATGAAAAACTCCGGTAATAAAAGGATGACGAAAGAAAGAGGAGTTGAAAACAGAAGGTGCAGCCTTGCAATGATTAGAAGGAGCTTCACGATGATATAACCGAGAAAACTTGGAACTCGGGAAAAGAAAGATGAACAATTGAAAACGAGAATTTGATTAGCCTCCAGAATAAGGAGTTGAATTTTACTCGATGAAACAAGAATAAGAATTACATTATTCTCATCCTTCACCAATTAAATTGATGACAAGCAATGGATTTGGCATACTACTTATTCTCGTAGAAAGGATTAAGAGAGATATATCGCCAACTCAATGGACCACCGGTAGGATTAGAAAGAACGAATGAATTGATATGATAACGAAGGAAGAGAAATCTTGAACGAACCACCGTAAGAATTGAATATGAATGAAGAAGAAAAAAATAACGAAACACCGGGAAGAATTAGAGAACGAATGAAGATACTTGAGGGGATTTTGATACAAGTGAACGAAAAGATCATGAGCTGATTAGAGAAAACTTTGAATGATGCACCGGTAAGATTTGGAGAACAAGAGCTGAAAGCTGAGAATGAATAAACCTGAAATGATGGCCTTCACAGAAACAAACTGAAAAGAATCTTGAATTGCTCTGGATAGGTAAAAAGAATTCTCACAATCGAAAACAATTATGAGAGGATGGCATCAAGCTAGAACCATGAGTCTTCAAGAGAATGGATATGATTGGAGAGAAACCCTTCTTCGGTCTTCCAATGTTGAGAATGATGACGAGAACCACCACTGAGAATTTTTGAGGCACTCCGGAATGAAAATTGGAAAGGTTGAGCCAGCGATGAAAAGAATTTGAAAGATCATGGAGAAATACATATGACTGATGACAAATCATTCTTACGTCAAACTTTGAAATTAATTTGAAAAGCTCTGAGAAAATTGGAAGAGTCAGGTAAGATCCTGGGAAAGACATGTGGGTTAGGTCCCACTCAAAATAAACACCGTTGGAAAGATTGCTTGAAAGGGAGATTGCGCCGGTTGTATTAAGTTGCTAGAATGAGATAACAATCTCGGAATAGGTTGAACGAATGCAAAGTGGAAACATGAATCTTCTCAGATATCTTCAGCACTCCGGAACAAATTGAATAGTGAGAAGTGAAATATTAAGAGATACACGCATACGAAAACACTTGAAGCAAGGAAGGGAATATGATCAACATCGAAAACTTGACTTGAATCCACCGGAGAAGATAAAAGAAACGAGGAATGATGAACTTGTAGGGCAGCTTCGTGAGAACCATCGGGTAAGAACATTGAAGGAAAAGAATGAAGAGACTTCACATGAATAAAATGGATACTTGATTAAGAAAACTGAGTCCTTGAAGAAAAAGGGTGGGAGGGCGGGAAAACAAAGGTAACTTGGGACGGATGAAACAAACACCGTTGAGAAAACTTTGAGTTGATCTTGCGGATGTTGAAAATGACTGGATCCACTTGAAGAGAAACACGCCGGTTGAAAAGGATTGACATGACAATCTCGATTATCATGAAGGATTAGTATTCACATAGAAATATGAGAACACCACTTGAAAAGCTATGGAATCAACACTTGACATTGAAGCAACTCGAATACCACAACTCAAAACAAAAACAAAGGATTGGCTTGCAAAATAAGCCGGAACAAACATATGATAGATCCCATATCGTATCATGTGTCTGTTGGAAAGATATTCTAGGAGCTACTAGAATTCCCACTTATAAACTCCCGAAACTTTCTAGTCATGCAATCAGGTGTTAGGGATACAGGGGAAGCATAATATCTCACCCAAAGCTAGCAAATCTTGCATCCAGCTGTATCCATCCTTCAACACATAATTGAGAAACCTTCGGAAATCATTTACCTCAACCTTCGAAAAGCATCCGTTATACGAGTTATGGCGATACTCCCGAACTCCCGCCCCAGTGTTGGGTGGCGTCGAGGTTATCTCACCAACAACTGCATAAAAGAGATTTTCGATGTCGGCGAACTCAGGTATTCCAGAACTGCAACGATAAAATTGTGACGACAACACCTTGGAGCTCAACTCCCCGGGACACTGCCACAACCCCTAATTGTCAGGAGGCACCAAGAACAATGTTCTCGTCACAAAACCATCGGAACGATTCCAAGCTACCCGCGTGATCCTAAAAAAATTAGTGAAATTTGAGAAGAGAAGAGCCAAATCTCTATGTCAGAAGGCCTCACCAGAGCGACGAAGGGACCGAGGAGTAAAAAGAATCCTACTCTCCGATATATATAATCATATAAGACTCAAAAACATTTTCTTCTAGACTCAACAACGCCAGTGATTTGATCAAGCAGGGGGCTCCTAAGTCGGGGATGGCTCTGATTACCAACTTGTAACACCCACGATGCGGCTATATCTCCCACATGTCGGAGCACGACTTAGAGGCATAACCACATTGTAGGCATGCCGCAAGAGGGGTAATCTTTACACATCCCATGTACTAAATAAGAAAGGGATAAAGAGTTGGCTTACTACCGCCACGTCACACAATACATAAATATAGCATAACATCATCCAGAATACAATCAAGGTCCGACTACGGAACCAAATAAAGAAAGACAACCCCTAATGCTAGATCCCTGATCGCCCCAACTGGGCTCCACTACTGATCAACTGGAAGCGAAGCAACACAACAAAGACGATCTTCATCGAGCTCCTCCTTGAGCTCGGTTCACCTGCAACTATTTGAAGTAATCTGTGAGTCACGGGGACTCAGCAATCTCACACCCTCGCGATCAAGACTATTTAAGCTTATAGGTAGGAAAAGGTAGTGATGTGGAGATGCAGCAAGCACTAGCATATATGGTGGCTAACTTACGCAAATCAGAGCGAGGAGAGAAAGCAAAGCATGGTCGTGAACTAGAAGTGATCCTGAAACTACTTATGTTGAAACATAACTCCAAAACCGTGTTCACTTCCCGGACTCCGCCGGAAAGAGACCATCACGGCAACACACGCGATTGATGGATTTTATTTAAAATTAAGTGTCAAGTTCTCTACAACCAGACATTAACAAATTCCCCTCTACCCATAAACGCGGGCATGGCTTTCGAAAGTTCAAAACCTGCAGGGGTGTCCCAACTTAGCCCATCACAAGCTCTCACGGTCAACGAAGGATATTCCTTCTCCCAGGACGACCCGATCAGACTCAGAATCCCGGTTACAAGACATTTCGACAATGGTAAAACAAGACCAGCAAGACTGCCCGAATGTGCCGATAAATCCCGATAGGAGCTGCACATATCTCGTTCTCAGGGCACACCGGATGAGCAATCAGTACAACTAAAACCAACCATCAAATTTCCCCGAGGTGGCGCTGCAAGGGGCTCTTGTTCAGACCAATATTTAGAGAAGCACTGGCCCGGGGGGGTTAAAACAAAGATGGCCCTCAGGCTCGCGAAAACCCAAGGGAAGGTGATATGTTGTTAGTGCAAATGTAAAACCAAGGTTGGGCCTTGCTGGAGGAGTTTTATTCAAGGCGAACTGTCAAGGGGTTCCATTATAACCCAACCACGTAAGGAACGCAAAATCAAGGAACATAACACCGGTATGACGGAAACTAGGGTGGCAAGAATGGAACAAAACACCAGGCATAAGGCCGAGCCTTCCACCCTTTACCAAGTATATAGATGCATTAATTGAATAAGAGATATTATGATATTCCAACATGGAACAAACTTCATATTCACCTGCAACTAGCAACGCTATAAGAGGGGCTGAGCAAAGCGGTAACATAGCCAAATAGCGGTTTGCTAGGGCAAGGTGGGTTAGAGGCTGGACATGGCAATATGGGAGGCATAATAAAGCAAGTGGTAGGTATTGCAGCATAGCAATAGAGCGAGCAACTAGCAAGCAAAGATAGAAGTGATTTCGAGGGTATGGTCATCTTGCCTGCAAAGTTCTCCGAGTTGATGAAATCTTGATCCTCGTAAGCATACTCAATGGGTTCCTCAATCACGAACTCGTCTCCCGGCTCTACCCAAAACAAGAGCACAAGCAAAGGAAACAACAATCAACCCTGGTGCAATGCGCAAGCAACATGATGCAAAACATGGCATGATATGCGGGATGTGATATGCAATGCATATGCGTGCTTCGGAAAGGAAAGATCAATCCAGGCATCAAATTGGCATACCAAGTGTGCCGCTGGAAAGATGAGTTGATTTCAGTCGAAATCGATATAAAGATCACCGGAATCGGATGCACGGTTTGCAAATGGCAAGCAAAACAAGAATGGCACAATTCTGCGATTAACAGCACGATGTCATCTAGAATGCAACAAGAAACTAAGCTACTATGCTCCAACATAGCAACAAAGCACATGGCAGTGATCTAATCAAGATGCTTGACAAAAGGTGAACACTGAGCTATGGCTAAATCACGCAATAGCAGGTTCAAACAAACATGGCAAAAGTGCAAAAGATATCAGCATCACAGACTTAGTGAAAATAACAACATGCCAGGAATTAACATCAGGAAGCAAAGTTTAGAGCAAGTAAACAACATGCTACAGGAACATATCATAGCAATATAAGTCATGGCATGAATCTACTCAAAGCATATAACAAAAGTCCCTTACTGACCATAAGCCAAAAAGGATTAGAAGATATGATGGCACCCATGTAAACATAGCAAGTTTCGTTAAAAGATTCAGACTTAGCATAAAACCGGGCATGGCATAAACAGAATTATGAAGGCATCTGGAGCGTCGGCCTCATGGCGTTACAGCCGGCAAGTCCCTATGCAAGTTTTAGTTGTTAGTAGGCAAATGGTAAAACCAATGTTGGGCCTTGCTGGAAGAGTTTTATTCAAAGCGGACTGTCAAGAGGGTCCCATACCCCTCATCATGTTAGGGACACAAAATCAAGGTATATAACACCGGTATGATAGAAACTAGGGCGGCAAGAGTGGAACAAAACACCAGGCATAAGGCCGAGCCTTCCACCATTTACCAAGTATATAGATGCATTTATTAAATAAGAGATATTGTGATATTCCAAAAATATCCATGTCACAACATGGAACAACCTGCAACTGCACCTGCAACTAGCAACGCTATAAGAGGGTGAGCAAAGCGGTAACATAGCCAAACAACGGTTTGCTAGGATGGTGAAAAAGGTTAGAGGCTATCATGGCAATTTGGGAGGCTTGATAACAAGTGGTAGGTAGCGCGACATAGCGACAGCATCGAGACAACTAGCATAGCAAAGATAGTAGTGAGATCCAAGGTGACGGTCATTTTGCCTGAAATCCTGCTAGGAAAAGACCGAATCCATGAAGTAGACGAACGGGTGTAGTCGAACGAATCCTCACAACCGCAACATAACCGGAACTAACAAGAAGAAGCATCACCGGAAAGAAGCAAACAACATGGTCAACAACCATCACATAAACATGGTATGATGCACAATCAAGTATGATGCATGTCCGGTTTAATGAGTCATGGCATGGCAAAGTGCAACAAATAATACTGCAAGTTAAGTGGAGTTCAATATGGAACGAGTTGCATATTGGCGATACACCACATTCAATTATTTAGTTCACTCTCGTTTAAGCTACTCCACAATATTAAATGTTATTAAACATGGCAAGGGGTGAAGCATAAAGAAACCATCTAATTAGGCAAGTTTAATTGAGGCCGGAAATAACAAGCAACAATTCCAGTAAATCCTCATGTGCATGTCGCAATTTAATGCAAACAACAATTTTAAACATTTTAAATGTTGTTATCAAGATGCGCATGACATATGCAAGTTTTATGGAAATGTTGACATGTTATAAGATATGGAGCATTTGTCATCGTGGTGGAAAGAAAGGGTGCCACGGCGACGATAACAAAAACGGTGCCATGGCAATGTTCCGATTCCGGCAACTCGATTGAGATGCCGGTGCAAAAGATAGTATGACGGGAGCGGGGCATGCGATGAACGGTGGGGTGCTCTCGTTTACCCTTGTGTCCCATGTGTCGGTGGCATGGAAAACGAGGGACATGCACGAAACAAACGGGCACGATGCAAACACAGGGTTCATCTCATACATCACACAACATTGGTCCACAGCGGATGTTATACCTTTGAAGCGTGCATTTTCGGAGCGGATGGAGTTGCGTAGATGGAAGTAGACGTTCTTGCGGCGGTAGTGGAAGCAGTGGTACACATCTCGGAGAGGGACTTGATGCATCCGATGTCTCCGGGGGCGACGGTAGTGGAACTTGGCGTTTGTGCTACATGGGTCCTCGGCGACGGTAGATGTACACGGCAAAGGTAGTGGTACTATGCGTCAATAGTCATCGTACTTGGGGTCTTTGGACTTGCAGGTCTTGACAGATCGAAGGGGTGCTTGGCGTTCTTGGTCCTGCGGGTCGTGGTACTTGGCATGGAGGTAACCATCGGGTTGCCGTTCATTGGAAACGAGCTGCACGAGGGAAGATCAAACTAGCGACGGCAACAACAGAGTTGGCAGGAGGGGATGGCTCAGGCAGGAGCTCCATAGCACAGGGGTAAGGCCGACGGAGATGTAACAGGGGATGGGCACAGAGGAGGCAAGAAGGTGCGGTGGCGGCCTCCTGCAAGGCCGCATGGATGACGTCAAGGTCGGGGCGGTCCGGTGATGAAGACGAGGCAGAGGACGGCCCGAGCAGAGGAGTTGCATGGGGGGGGAGCGGCTGGAGATTGTTTCGGGCGCGGGTGCTCATGGAGGACGGGGCGACGCTTAGGGCTCCTGGTGGCACTGGGAACGTGGCTCTGGCGGGGCCGCTTGCTGGTGACGACCGGGATCGGAGGCAGGGCCTTCGGACTCGAGCGGTGGCGGGGTCTCGGCGAGGTTGTCTAGGCCGAGGCGGCAGGGCGCGTTGGCCATCGCGAAGGCGAAGAGGCGGCGGCAAGGTAAGGAGAAGCATAGGAAGGGGTCGCGTAGAGGAGCGATGGGAGATGGGGATCGAACGCTGGGGAGCTCCTATACCTGGCGATACATGTGAGTGGCGGTGGTAGATGGGAATGAGGGGATCCAACGAGAGGGGGGGACTCGAGGGGATCAGGGCTAGTGTACGGAGGGTCAGGTGGGCCTTGGGCCGAATTTGGACTGCGGGGAAGCAGGCCGGCCTGGCTGGGCTATTGCACTACTCCTCTCCCTCTCTCTGAATTTCTCTTTTCAAATGGAATTAAGAGAAGAGGCCATGGAGAAGAACAAAATGATGGGACATTTTTGTATGGCTTTATGCAATATTTCCACCCCAACAAAAGTGTTTCCAACAAATTAGGAGAAGTTAATCCCAAACATGTTGACCTGAGCCAAGGAGTTCGAATGGAGGCTAGGCTTTACGCGACTCCAAAGATGTTGAGAATTACCAAGGAGCTTGGGAATAGAATAAAAGAATTAAGGGCAAAGTTTGGGAACAAACTTGAAATAGAAAAGACACGAGATTATTTTGCAAGTGTGTTCTGGTGATTCCAAAGTTAATGGAATATTTTAATATAGCTCCCTAACAATATTGGGAGACTTTTATTTGTTGTAAAGAGAAATCACCATGTGCATTTCCCTCGATTTAAATAGATCAATGATCTATGCAATTTATTTGGTTGAGTTTTAAAAGGGGGTGCATGATGACATGATGCAATGGACATGATGCAAAGATGAATGCAACGAACAAAACAAACCACACGACGAATCTTGGAATCCATGGAAGGCATCTGGAGCGCCGGTCTCGGGGCGTCACACAAAGTTTGATTAAGTCATATTCGAACCATTCTGTGTGAAGGAGCACTCGGAGTCCCCGATTCGTCATAGACTTAAAATTCCAAAACCTCTATGTGCATTTCGGTCTGACTGATTCATACATATCGGTCACGTCAAGTTCACTAAGCTGATCTAGGTTTTCAATCTCGGTGCAACCGATTTGAACTTTTCGGTCACACCGAGTTGCAGTAACCGCTCGCGATTCTGCATCTCGGTGCCACCGAGTTGTTCCTCTCAGTCACACCGACAGGGTCGGGATATATAAACCCATGGGTGAGATTTTGGAAATTCCCTCAACACTCCTCAGCCCACGTGTGTCCTGCTCTGCTGTAACACCCACGATGCGGCTATATCTCCCACGTGTCGGAGAATGACTTAGAGGCATAACCGCATAGTAGGCATGTCGCAAGAGGGGTAATCTTTACACAACCCATGTACTGAATAAGACGGGACAAAGAGTTGGCTTACAATCACCAGTTCAAATAATACATTAATATAGCATACATCATCCAGAATACAATCAAGGCCCGACTAAGGAACCAACATAAATAAAAGACAACTCCAAATGCTAGATCCCCGATCGCCCCAAGTGGGCTCCTCTATTGATCATCCGGAAAAGACACGTAGTAACGCCCCGAATCCTCATCGAACTCCCACTTGAGTTCAATAGCGTCCCCTGCACTGGCATCATCGACACCTGCATCTGTTTTGGAAGTATCTGTGAGCCACGAGGACCCAGCAATCTCACACCCGCGAGATCAAGACTATTTAAGCTTATGGGTAGGAAAGGGTAGTGAGGTGGAGCTACAACAAGCACTAGCATATATGGTGGCTAACATACGCAAAAGAGAGCGAGAAGAGAAGCAAAGCACGGTCGAGAAGCTAATAAAGATCAAGAAGTGATCCTGAGGCTACTTACGTTCAAGCATAACACAAGACCGTGTTCTCTTCCCGGACTCTGCCGAAAAGAGACCATCACGGCTACACACGCGGATGATTCATTTTAATTAAGTTAAGTGTCAAATACTCTACAACCGGACATTAACAAATTCCCATCTGCCCATAACCGCGGCACGGCTTTTGAAAGTTCATAACCCTGCAGGGGTGTCCCAACTTAGCCCATCATAAGCTCTCACGGTCAACGAAGGATATTCCTTCACCCAGGACGACCCGATAAGACTCGGAATCCTGGTTACAAGACATTTCGACAAAGGTAAAACAAGACCAGTAAGACCGCCCGATGCGCCGACATTCCGATAGGAGCTACACATATCTCGTTCTCAGGGCAACACTGAATGAGACATCCTACGAGTAAAACCAAACCTCAAGTTTCCTCGAGGTGGCCCGCAGTCTACTCGGTTCGGACCAACACTTAGACAAGCACTGGAATGGGGGGTTAAATAAAGATGACCCTTGAGTCTGCAGAACCCAAGGAAAGGTGATAGGTTGTTAGGCAAATGTAAAACCAAGGTTGGGCCTTGCTGGAGGAGTTTTATTCAAAGCGAACTGTCAAGGGGTTCCCATAACACCCAACCGCGTAAGGGACGCAAAATCAAGGAACATAACACCAGTATGACGGAAACTAGGGCGACAAGAGTGGAACAAAACACTAGGCATAAGGCCGAGCCTTCCACCCTTTACCAAGTATATAGATGCATTAAAGTAAACAATATATAATAATGATATCCCAACAATATCCATGTTCCAACATGGAACAAACTTCATCTTCACCTGCAACTAGCAACGCTATAAGAGGGGCTGAGCAAAAGCGGTAACATAGCCAAACAACGGTTTACTAGGAAAGGTGGGTTAGAGGCTTGACATGGAAATATGGGAGGCGTGATATAGCAAGTGCTAGGTATCGCGGCATAGCAATAGAGCGAACAACTAGCAAGCAAAGATAGAAGTGATTTCGAGGGTATGGTCATCTTGCCTGAAATGAACTCAGAGTTGACGAAAGCTTGATCCTCGTAAGCGTACTCAACGGGTTCCTCGATCATGTACTCGTCTCCCGGCTCTACACAAAGCAAGAACACAAGCAAAGGACTCACAATCAATCACGGTCCAATGCACAAACAACATGATGCAAAACATGGCATGACATGCGGGATGTGATATGCAATGCATATGCGTGCTCTGAAAGGGAAAGATTGCTCCAGGCATAAACTTGGCAAACCAAGTGTGTCGTTGGAAAGATGGGATGATTTCGGTCGAAATCGATATAAAGATCACCGGAATCGGATGCACGGTTGGCAAATGGCAAGCAAAACAATAATGGCACAATTCTGCGATTAACAACACAATGCCAACTAGAATGCAACAAGAGACTAAGCTACTGCACTTCAACATAGCAACAAAACACATGGTAGTGATCTACTCAAGATGCTTGACAAAATAAGAACACTGAGCTACGGCTAAATCACATAATAGAAGGTTAAAACAAGCATGGAAAAGTGCAAAAGATATCAGCACCACAGACTTAGTGAAAATAACAACATGCCAGGAATTAACATCAGGAAGACATGTTTAGAGCAAGCTAACAACATGCTACAGGAACATATTGTAGCAAAACAAGGCATGGCATGAATCTACTCAAAGCATATAACAAAAGTCCCTTACTGACCATGAGCCAAAAGCTCACAGAAAATATGATGGCACCCATGTAAACATAGCAAGTTCCGTTAACAGATTCAGACTTGGGAGAAAACTGAGCATGGCAAAACAGAGTTATGAAGGCATCTTTGCGAGCTCGATTCACTCAACACAAGGCATTACATGACAAGATAAGCATAGCATCAGTAAGATGGCATGTTCAAGAAGCTAACCATGGCAAGAACAAGTTTATAGCATGCATGGATCAACTACAACATCCATGGCAAAATTGATTAACATGTAAACAATCTGCTAGGAACATTTTATAGCAAAAGCAGAGCATGATTAAGTCATGCTAGGGCACTCTATAATTACAAACAGGGGCATGGATGGGTATAGCACAATCATATGTCCAAATCATCCTTACTGAATCAACTCAAATAAAGCATGTATCTCACTGTAGCAACATGGTTACATGGCATCAAAATAACAGCAGACAAAGACTTAGCCAAAATCCTGAGATCCTGAAATCAGTAATAACACGAAGGCTACTTTGCATGCTTGTGCTAGTCACCACAAAGATCAAAAAAATACATGGCATACACCCCTGTAAATATGGCATGGCATAGCCCAAAACACATATAGAGCCCATGCCCATATGCAGCACACAATAATTGTAGCAAAAATGACAAATGCTCATACTCTGCTAAGAATCAGCACCTAACATTTTATAGCACTCTTGCATCAACGATTTGGGCATCAAGATGGACTCAAACAAGCAGGTCACAATGGAACAAAATGAAGAGCACATCATGGTGAACATTTTTATATATCGTATGCATGAAACGGAGCTACGGTCATGGAGTTATGATGCGATGAACATGGCCTGAAAATATCACAGTTTTGGGACTTAGAGAGAAAAACGACCTCGAGGGGGAAAAGTCAACCGCAGCGGTTCTCGTCGGAGATGGCCGGAGAAGGTGGGGGAGACACGGATCGGCGACGGTGGAGGCCGGATCCGGTCGTGGTGGGGTAGGGGAGGCGCTGGGCGGCGGATCCGGGGCGCCACGCCCGGATCTGGCCGGAGCAGGGTGGTGCGACGCCCTCCGGTGAGCAGCTTCACCGGTGGAGGCGCACAGGCGCGGTGGCGGAGCATCGTGCCCATGCGGCTGGTGGAGGAGCATTGCGTGGCGGCGGCCGGCGGAGTGGAGGACGCGCGGTGGAGGCGAGGCGGGGTCGCGCGGGCGGCACTCGCAGGCGGCGGCGGTCGGTGAGGCGAACGGCGACGAGGCCTTTGCGGTTCCCCGGTTAACCGTTGGAGTATCAAACGAACTCCAAATGGCACGAAAATTTGACAGGCGGTCTACCAGTGGTGTACCAAGGCCGCTTGGCAAATCTCGGTCCCTTCCGAGAAAGTCTAATACCCGCTCACGAAAAGAGGCAAAAGGGGGCGTCGGAGGACGTAGGAGTGTCGGATTGCAAAACGGACAACGGGGAAAAAGCTCGGATGCATGAGACGAACACGTATGCAAAATGAGATGCACATGATGACACGATATGAAATGCATGACATGGACAAAAGAAAAACAAAGACAAAACCCAACCACGAAGGGAATCTCATATCGCATCTCCAGAGAAGGCAAGAGTCGGAGTTACGAATATGGAAAGTTACATCCAGGGCGTTACAACACTCCACCACTACGAGAGGATCTCGTCCCGAGATCTAGGATGGCACCAGAGAGGAAAATGGAAGAGGAAGAGGAGAGGTAAAACTAAGTTGCTTCTTTGACAAATGAGTGAAACCAAAGAACCTTGAAAGGTTGAACAACTTGAAAGAAAGAAAACAACAAAGAAGAAAAAAGTTGAAAACACTCCGTTAGAAAAGAGGAACAAGGAAGAACAAATTCGTACAGCACTCCGGTTGAAAAGAGATGCAAGACTTGATAGGATGAAAATGACTTGAGCAGAGGTCACAACACTCCGGATAAATGGATAAGCACGAAAAGAACACGATCATCACAACTTGAGATGATGAGAGAAGAGAGAAACATCACAATGCCTCCGGAAGAAGAAAGAATATAGATCATTGAAATGAAAGAATGGAGAAGAAAAGGCCAACTTATGCCACAAGTGAGCTTGGAGATCACCCTTCCAAGAAAGTTAGAACGGAGTTGTTGGAAAACCAACAATGAAAAGGATAAGCTTGTTGTGGGCTTATGGAAGACATCTCAAAATTATGAGGTTACAACCTGCCACTCACAGAAAAGTTTTGATTCGGAGCTAGAAAAGAAAAAAAGCTTCTCCCATTGAGGTGATAAGGAACTTGGATCATAGGTAATCACCACAAGGAGTAACATTCCCAATGGAAGGCTTTAGGTGAATTCTATACCAAGTTAACTCCAAGGAAGAAAAATGATGGGTTTAATATCTCATTCCTAAACTTGTGAATCATGAAACACACAGAAAATGTCAAAAATGATACAACACCATCTCAAAAGATAAGGTAGAAAGAATTGCACTTTGGAATGCAAGATGAAGAATGCTTGAACTCCTCTAAAAAGAATCTCGATGAACACTTCGAGAAGGAATTAAATCCTTTATGAACCAACATGTAGAGCCTCCATGAAGAACTCCGGTAACAAAAGGATGATCAAATGAAAGGAAAGAGAAGTTGAAAGCACAAGGTGAATCCTTGCAATGATTTATATGGAGCTTCGCAATGATATAACCGAGAAAAATTTGGAACTCCGGAAAGAAAGATGAACAAATGAAATCAAGAACTTTGATGAACCTCCGGAATAAGGAATTGAATTTACTCGATGAAACAAGAATAAGAATTACATTATACTTATCCTTCACCAATTTAAATTGATGACAAGCAACGGATTTGGCATACTACTTATTCTCGTAGAAAGGATTAATGAGAGATATAGCGCAAACTTGAGAAGGTCTTCGACGAACCACCGGTAGGATTGAAACAACGGATAAATTAATATGATAAGAAGGAAGAGAAATCTTGAACGAACCACCGTAAGAATTAAAAATGAATGAAGAAAAGATAAAGAAACACCGGGAAGAATTATAAAAAGAACGAAGATACTTGACAGAATTTAGATGCATGAGAATGAATAGATCACGAGCTGATTAGAGAATACTTCAATGATTCACCGGTATGATTTGGAGAACGAGAGCTGAAATCTGGAATGAATAATTATGAGATGATGGGCTCTATAGAATCAAACTGAAAAGACTCCTGGATTGCTCCGAATGGTTGAAAAGAATTCTCACAATCGAAAACAATTATGAGAGGATGGCACCAAGCTAGAATCACGAATCTTTGAGAGAACGGATAAGATTTGGAGAAAAAACTCTTCTTCGGTCTTCAAAAGCAGAGAATGACGATGGGAAACACCACCATGAATTGTTGAGATACTCCGGAATAATGAAGAATATAAAGGTTGAAACAACAATGAAAATAATTTGAAAGATCTTGGAGAAAGGCATAGGACTGGTGGCAAACCATTCTTACGTCAAACATGGAAAAAATTTGAGAAGGTCTGGGAAAATAAGAAGAGTTAGGTAAAATCCTGGAAAAAGACCGGTGGGTTAGGGCCCACTCAAAAGATACACCATTGAACAATTACTTGGAAGAGAGATTGCACCGATTGAAATAAATGGCTTGAATGAGATAACAACCTCGAAATAGGTTGAACCGATCTTGACTGAAAAGACGAGCCTTCGGAGATATCTTTAGCACTTCGGAACAATAGAATAGCGAGCAGGGAATGATTATGAGGTGCACCGGCATGGGAAAAGAATAGGAAACGAGGAAAAGGATGTGATAGATAAATCTTGAATTGAATCCACCGGAGAAGAAAAGAGAACGAAGAATGATGAACTAGTAGAGCATCTTCAAGAGAACCACCGGGTAAGAACATTGATTGAAAAGAATGAAGAGACTTCACATGAATAAAATGGATACTTGAATAAGAAATCTAAGTCCTTGAAGAAAAAGAAAGGGTGGGAGGGCGGGAAAATAAAGGCAACTTGGGACGGATGAAACAAACACCATTGAGAAAACTTAGAATTGATCTTGCGGTTGTTGAAAATGATCGGATCCACTTGAAGAGAAACACGTCGGTTGAAAAGGATTGACATGACAATGTCGATTATCATGAAGGATTAGTATTCACATAGAAATATGAGAACACCGCTTAGGAAAAGGCATGTAATCAACACTTGACATTGAAGCAACTCGAATACCACAACTCAAAACAAAACAAAGGATTTGGCTTGCAAAATAAGCCGAAAACAAACATATGATAGATTCCATATCGTATCATGTGTCTGTTGGAAAGATATCCTACGATATACTTGAATTCCCACTTATAAACTCCCGAAACTTTCAGGTTATGCAATCAGGTGTTGGGGATACAAGGGAAGCATAATATCTCACCCAAAACTAACCAATCCTGCATCCAGCTTTATCCATCCCTGAACACATAACCAAGAAACCTTCGGAAATCATTTACCTCAACCTTCAAAAAGCATCGGTTATACAAGTTATGGCAATACTCCCAAAATCCCGCCCAGTACTGGGTGGCGTCGAGGTTATCTCACCAACAACTGCATAAAGGAGATTTTCGATGTCGGCGAACTCAGGTATTCCAGAACTGCAACGATAAAATTGTGACGACAACACCTCGGAGCTCAACTCCCCGGGACACTGCCACAACCCCTAAATGTCAGGAGGCACCAAGAACAATGTTCTCGTCACAAAACCATCGAAACGATTCCAAGATACCCGCGTGATCCTAAATTTTTTTAGTGAAATTTGAGGAGAGAAGAGTCAAAACTCTACGCCAGGAGGCCTCACCAGAGGGACGAAGGGGCAGAAGAGTAAAAAGAATCCTACTCTCGGATATATATATAATCCAGACTCAAAACATTTTGTTCTAGACTCAACAACGTCAACGATTCAATCAAGCAGGGGCTCCTAAGTTGGGGAAGGCTCTGATTACCAACTTGTAACACCCACGATGCGGCTATATCTCCCACGTGTCAGAGCACAACTTAGAGGCATAACCGTATAGTAGGCATGTCGCAAGAGGGGTAATCTTTACACAACCCATGTACTGAATAAGAACGGGATAAAGAGTTGGCTTACAATCGCCATGTAACATCCCAAATTTTCAATTTGGAATGTTTTACAAATATTAGTTAAGCATCTATGCATTTTGTTTGAATTGTGTGGCATTTGGATTTTTCAGAGGCTTTTGAGTTGTTGTTTGAATTGGATTCAACTTGGCAATTGAAAGTTATTTCAAAAAGAGAAATGCCTGACAAAATACTTGAGCAAAAGTATGAGAGGAGTAAACATGACACTCCAAAAATGTCAGAAGAAAAACATGGCCAAAAAGTTGAATTCAAATTTGAACCTTATTTGGGATTTCCAGTAGATGTTTTTTTCTAGTTTGCGTTTTGCCTCTGGAAAAATGTCCACGTTGTAGGATTAATTCCCCTGAGAATTTTGATATATATATATATATATATATATGTCTTATATAAAAATATTATAGTTTTCTCTTAGTTTAGCTTTTTCTCTCTGTGTTTATTCAAAAAAAAACCAAAGACCCAAGCGCGAGCCATGCCAACCGGCCCAGCCGACACCCGAGCCGCAACCCACCAACGACCGAGCCGGCCTGCCTCAGCGCCCGACCGAACCCTCCTCTCCCTCTTTCACCGACGCACCGGCCCCACCTCATCTCTTTCCCCTCACCCACGCTATGCCGCGCCAGAGCGCGTTCGACGCTGTCGCCACGTCCGAATTCCACGGGACCACGATCTCGAGTCGCCCCCTGCTCCAGGAAGGTGCCCTATAAATAGCCCTAGCTCTCCTTCCCCGATCCCCCTAAAACCCTAGCCCAAAACCCAACACAGCTCATGCCCTCCTCCTTTGGATCTCGCCACAGCCGCCTCAGTTCATCGCCGCCTCCGCCGCCGGTGAGCAATAGCACGACTCCCTCTTCCACCTTTGAGCTTCCCCCGATGTTGCACATCGTTTTGACACGGTTTCGACCTCCTTATCACATCACAGGATCGTCCCCGAGCTCGACCGCTGCTCGCCGGAGCAGCAGCCCACCAGGGAGCCGTCGTCATCGCCCCGGCCATTTCTGTCGTTCACGAGCGACCCCGACATCACCATCGCCTCCGCCTCGCTCCGCCATCGCCCCGACCTCGCCGCCACCGCCCCGGACCACCGGAGCACCACCGCCACCAATGCCCGAGCCCACCTCTCCATTGACCGCCACGGTAAGCCGCCGGACACCACTCCACCGTTCGATCGGCAACCTACGGCGTAGATTAGAAATAGTGCATGGCTAGGTTTTTTTTTATTAGACCGGTTTTAGTTGGGTTTTATTTCCAGTTTAGTTACCAGGTTTAGTTAGACCAAACCGATCAGTTTATTTCTATTAGCCCCTGGACACAGTGGTCTATTAATCGCTCACGCGTTATATAGTTTTAGAGCGCTCACTGTTTCGGCCCGTTAGCGCCCTAGTGGTTTTAGTTTTATTCTTTGTTTCTGTTTTTAACAGAAAAGTTATGTTCTTGTAAAATATGTATATTTTAGGTTATTTATTATTTTTAGTTCATTCCTTTTTGTTAGTTTACAAATTTATTGTAGTTTCTGTAGAAAATAGATTCGGCCATGTTTAAGTTTATAAAAATAGTTTTATATTAGTTTTAGTCAGATTAGTATTTCTGCTATAAATTGAGCTAGGATTATTATTTTGTGGTGATTCTTTTTGCCACTGCTTAGTTTTGACCTGGCCTAGCAGTAGGAACTTGTTGGGGGTATTTGTAGATTGTATTAAAATTAGTTTTAGTCGAAATCAAGCTTTTCTAGTTTTATTTAGCTTGCTGCTGCTTCCTGCTATTCTAGTTATTATAGAATTTTAATTTACCCCTGTTATAATTTATTTTATATTAGTTTCTGTAGTTACAGAGGGTGAACATTTATTTGCAACAAAATAAAAAAAAGTTCAATTTCTTTTCTTTTTAGTTTTGTTTTAGGTATAACAGGAGTACTATAATAGATATTGATGTGATTCTTTTTGCACCTAGTTTATATGCTATTTTCCTTTATGTTAGTTAGCAAAACCCTTGTTTTGGTTCTGTTAAGAAAAGTGTTAGTGGGATAAAACTATTTATTTGTTGTTGCTTGAAGTGATGAAAACCTTGATTTTGTTTTCCTTGAGTTTTCTTTGGTTTTGGTTTGAGTGCTTGTGTGTTCTCCTTTAGCTTTTTGTTATGTTATTTAATGAAATACTTATTTGTGCTATTGTTTGACTCGATAGAATTTCCGAAGTGCGAAGCTTGCTATCTCGAGTCACTAGCGTTTGAAGACCGTCAGCCAGGCAAGTCATTTGATCATGTTTTACAATACCTATGATTTTGTTGCATTAGAATTATTCCTCCCCACCATGCATGCAGTAGGAGAATTTTAAGTTATGTTTTGAGTAGTATCGTGAGGTAGGATGAACCCAATTCCCCTTGCTACTATTGCCCGGGACGATGTAGTTTATCTTGGTATGCTCATAGACGGGGTCGGATGAGAGATTCATAAGGGAGATGTGAGAGTCAAGATGATGACAACCCCATGACTTCAAGCTCAAGATGGACTTCAAATTCACTACTGGGTGGAGGACGGTTGACGGGCACCCTGGAGGAACCAGCAGATGGCCAGGATGCATGGAGAAGCGCCATGACATCTTGCGGAAAGCTTCACCCAGCCACGAAGAGACGGATGGATACCCCTTGACCGGAAGCTTACCTGTGCAGCTGCAAGCCATTATGGGCTCTGGCTAGGTTGACCTTAGGCGTGACTTTGGACGGACGGTGCCAACAGATGTAGAAGAACGGTAGGACATGGATGGGTACCGGCAGTGCTCAGAGAAACTATACGGAAGACCCTGTTTCGTTCATCCCGTCTTCAAACACCAGGCAGTGCGAGGACATAAAGGAGGGAACAATTCTTGCGGGTAAAGTGCACAAGACTCTGCAGAGTAACAACCTAATCGATTAGCCGTGTCCCCGGTTACGGACAAATGAGCCTTTGGAAACTGGAGTATTTCAGAAATCTCAACACCGAACAAAATAAATTAATTGAGGGGTTAATTAATAATTGGGAACGAGACATTGGTTGGCGGAACCATCTCAATAACTACACACATTTTGTAGTAATTGTAAGCAAGTCCTTTGTTATAGGGAAAAACTGGCTTTTCGCAAAAACATAAAACTTAGAGCCCCACTGCCAAATTGCATATAGTGTTAGCATTATTATTGTTGTTCTCTCTATGACTTACCGGCATATTCTAAATGCTGACCTACACGGTTGCAACGTCTCATGTTGCAGAGGAGTTTTCCAACCAGGAGTGAGGCTACGATCTACGCTTGGTGATTTCCCTGTGGAGTCAGATGGACTCGCTATTCGTCTATGCTTCCGCAGCTTTATTTAGTTTATTTCTCATGAGTTGGCCTTTGGCCGAATTTATTATGATGTAATAAAGACTCGATATGAGAATCGTGTAATAAATTCAGGTGTGATTGAACTTTGAATATTTTCATCAATGTATTGTGTGTGCCAGCATGATCTTGGGATGGTACAGCTACACAGAGACTTGACCGATTTGGGGTCGGGTCGTTACAGAGATGGTATTCGGAGCACACGCTGACCGTAGGACGTAACCCCTAGGATCGGAAAGCCATAGGAAGAAACTATTTTATTGTATGTCCTTATACTCCCCTGTTCATTTCCGACTTCTCTCCGATTTCAACATTCTAGATGGCCGTCAAGTTCATCCCAGTTCTGCTCCCGGAGTTTTGCCAGCCAGATGAGACAATGCTTTTCGGCAGGAGGCTGGTCCAGATCACCAAGGAATTGAAGATTGCTCTGCCGTCTATCACCGGGACCCCTATCATGGCATTTCCAGAAGACCGTCGTTATAGGATTAAGGTGCACATACCAGGGAGGACTTTCGGAAGTCTCTCGGCGCCCGTTGACTACAGGTTCACTGCTCCCACTTGGATCCTCGGGAGAGACATAGCAGTTCATAGTGCACTTGGACGCATCCAGGAGGAATACATGACCGAGCTTGTTGGATCAGACCACACCATGATTTCTCGCAGGACTGCAGATGGAGAGATTATCCGCACCATAGATGACGACTCCGTTCACTCATATGTCCAAGACTTGGAGGCTCACATCAGGGCTCTAGAGATTCAGATGCGCAGGAGCTTGAAGACGGTCCAAAAGTTGCATCTTCGTGAAATTGAACTGGAGGATGCAGCACGTGAAGCCCACTATGAGCATGAGGATGAAGTCAAGGATTTTATGGATAGACTCGAGGACCGGAAGAAATATATTGCCACACTGGAGGAGAAGATGGATCTGGGAGAAGACCTTTTCCCAAGTGGAGATGATGGACCTCTCGTGAGCAATGACCAGGATTATGAAGAGAGCTCCACCGAAGGAAGCCGCAAGAGGAGGCGCCGCACCAGAGGACGACGCACCAGAGGATGCAATGATAATTCATGAAGACATTTAGTCGACCGCCATGTTATTTTATTATCGTCGATCAGTTAGGCCGTTATTTTCAATTAGTCATGAGATTTTGTAATCCGAGATTGAACCTTGTTTGAGATGAATGAATAAATGATTGGTGTGATTATGTTTGTGCATTCATTTGGGTAGTGCTATTTTCTCATTAGACCCTTGTTCTATTCTAATTGCTCATCCACTCCATAACACCAGATGCCTCCGAGATGTGACCCCGGTTTCACTTTCCCGCCGGAGCTCACCCAGCTGATCCAACAGTAGAATGCCTTAATGCAAATGTTCATCCAAAACCAAGGCAACAACAACAATCCACCACCACCACCCCCTGTCGATAACCTGATCCGGTTCCTAAGGTTGAATCCACCGGCGTTCTCTAGTAGCACCGAGCCGATTGTAGCCGATGATTGGCTTCGCAAGATCGGAAGGGATCTAACAACTGCTGGATGCACAAATGCTGAGAAGGTGCGTTTTGCCGCACATCAACTGAATGGACCTGCAACCTCTTGGTGGGAGAACTACACTGCCACTTATCCGGTCGCCACCATGACATGGGATCAGTTCCAGCGGGCCTTCCGCACCGCTCATGTCTCAGCTAGAGCCATGAGTCTGAAGAAGCATGAGTTCCGCAACTTACGCCAGGGGAACCGTACTGTGGGACAGTATGTGGATGAGTTCAGCAAATTATCTCGCTATGCCCCAGATGATGTGGCCACAGATGCCGCAAAACAGGAGAAGTTTCTTGAAGGACTCAATGATGAGCTGGGAATGCAGCTAATGGTGGCTACCTTTAACAACTACCAGGAGCTGGTAGACAAGGCCACTATACTTGAAGGCAAGCAGCAGCAGATTGAAAGCCGCAAGCGGAAATATGGCCAGGGAAAGTACAACTCCGGAGGTCAGTAGAAGCCCCGCTATGCCCCATACTCGGGAGGACATACCCATCACAACCATGGAGGACATAATCATGGAGGACATAACCATGGAGGGGGTGGGAACAATCGTAACCACAATAACAACCCCATGTCAGGCAATGGAGGCAATGGCAACCCGCACTGTCTTGCTCTAACTCAGAAGGATCTGAGTCATATCACCTGCTCCAAGTGCCAGAAGATAGGACACTATGCCGCCAATTGTCCGGAGGCCAAGCAGAGGAATGGAAACGGCAATGGCAATGGAAGCTCAGCAAAGAAGCCCAACCCTTTTCCTCGTGCTCAGGTGAATCACATTGACGTGGACGACGTCTATGATCAGCCAGACACTGTGGTTGGTAAGTTTTTATTAAATTCACGTCCAGTATTGGTACTCTTTGATTCCGGTGCAACACATTCATTCATATCAAGGGTAGTTGTGGAAAAGTATGGGTTGCCCACTAGGACCCTTAGAACCCCGCTCCAAGTCACTTCCCCAGGAGGAGAGATGATGGCAGGCTTAGGCTGTCATTCAACCCTCAGCATCAGAAATCATGATTTTCCCGTAGACCTCATAGTCTTAGAATCCCAGGGGTTGGACGTGATCCTAGGCATGGACTGGTTGACGAAGTTTGAAGGGAACATCGACTGTTCCCGCAAGACGATTTTGCTCACCACCCCGGAGCAGAAGAGGATCAAGTATGTATCCAGACGCACACCGGTAAAGAAGTAGGTGAATTCCCTCACGGGAGTGGTTCAGGAGGAAGTGCCTGTAGTACAAGATTTTCCGGATGTATTTCTGGAGGAATTACCAGGAATGCCACCGGATAGAGAAATATAATTTTTTATTGAGTTATTACCTGGCACAGCCCCAATATCCAAGAGACCTTATCGGATGCCCCCGAATGATTTGGAAGAGATCAAGCAGCAGATCAAGGAATTATTGGAGAAATGATATATTCGCCCAAGTTCGTCACCTTGGGGAGCCCCAGTTCTTTTGGTAGAGAAGAACGATGGAACCCTGAGAATGGTTGTAGATTATCGTTCATTAAATGACGTGACCATCAAGAATAAGTACCCTCTACTGATGATTAATGATTTATTTGCTTAGCTAGTCGGAGCCAAAGTATTTTCCAAGATCGATCTTCGATCAGGGTATCACCAGCTGAAGATTCGTGAACAGGATATACCCAAAACAGCTTTCACCACCAGGTATGGTTTATATGAGTATACCATCATGTCATTCGGATTTACTAATGCCCCTACATATTTCATGAGCATGATGAACAAGGTATTTATGGAATATCTGGACAAGTTTGTCATGGTGTTCATCGATGACATATTGGTTTTCTCCAAGAGCGAGGAAG
Organism: Triticum aestivum; assembly: GCF_018294505.1. Classification (NCBI taxonomy): domain Eukaryota; kingdom Viridiplantae; phylum Streptophyta; class Magnoliopsida; order Poales; family Poaceae; genus Triticum; species Triticum aestivum. The sequence continues at coordinate 359,675,998 of NC_057803.1, forward strand.
AGCACAAGAAACATCTGCATCTAGTCCTGGAGAAACTCCGAGAACATCAGTTATATGCCAAGTTCAGCAATTGTGAATTTTGGTTGAAGGAAGTCGGATTCCTCGGACATGTTATTTCAGGAGAAGGAATAGCAGTCGACCCCACCAAGGTTGAATCAGTCACCAACTAGCAATCCCCCACCTCAGTCAAGGAGATCCGCAGTTTTCTCGGACTTGCAGGATATTATCGGAGATTTATTGAGAATTTCTCCAAGATTGCTAAACCCATGACCGAGCTGTTGAAGAAGGAAACCAAGTACATTTGGACCGAGGATTGTGTAGCCAGTTTTCATGAGTTGAACAAACGTCTGGTTACAGTCCCAGTACTCATTTTGTCGGACATACACAAGGATTACCATGTGTATTGTGACACTTCTCGTCAAGGACTCGGAGGAGTGCTCATGCAGGAAGGAAAAGTTGTAGCTTATACCTCCAGACAGCTACGACCTCACGAGATGAATTATACCACACACGATTTTGAGTTAGCGGTCGTAGTGCACGCACTCAAGACATGGAGACATTTCCTTGTCGGAAATAGTTGTGATGTTTACACGGATCATAAGAGCTTGAAATACATTTTCACGCAGAAGGAGTTGAACCTCAGACAAAGGAGATGGCTTGAATTGATCAAGGACTATGATATGAGATTGCATTATCACCCAGGGAAAGCAAATGTTGTAACAGATGCCTTGAGCCGTAAAAGCCATGTGAACACCCTCATAGCTGGAGGATTACCTCAGAAATTAGCCAATGATCTCAGAGATCTCCGATTGGAGATAGTACCAAGAGGATTTGTCGCCACCTTGGATATTTAGTCCACTCTGACCGAAAGAATCCGTGAAGTGCAGAAGACGGACAAGGAAATTGCAAAGATGAAGGAAAAGATGAGTAACGGAAAGGCTAAAGGTTTTCGTGAGGATGAACATGGAACTTTATGGTTTGAGGATCGTAACTATGTGCCTAATGACCCAGAGGTCCGGAAGTTAATTCTTCAGGAGGCCCATGATTCACCGTACTCGATTCACCCAGGCAACACCAAGATGTATGTCAGGCCCTCGACTCAATGCCACATCGATCTAGCATGTAACACCTCATATCACTTTGCGGCCTCACGCACGGTATTCCCACGGTGTCGCCTTACCTTTGCCCGGGACCGTTTGCGCCTTTTGGCACACGTATATGACAGTGTCGCTAGCATCCATATGATAAGGAGCCCGGGCTGACATGGCTAGTCGTAAACCCAAAGTGGCACAGACTTACAGGGACAGGCATCCATGACCCAGCATCGAACGTGTCGGTCATCAGCGAGTGAATCCAGGCTGTAGCACTGGGCTAGCAGGACTCCGGTGAACCGGGCTGTAGCGGGCTAACAGGACTCCGGTATTCATCGCGTGACATTTCCCCGAAGGGACAGACACAGGAACGAAGAAGGACACATGCCGGCCAGCCTAAGTGTTCCGGAGCAGTAGCAAGCTACCATGGCTCGGTGGAAACACTAGGAGACATTTCCCCGTAAGAGAGGCTACTAAAGATAAACAACTAGATGGTCAGATCCCACACATACCAAGCATTTCAATAACATACACACAATATGCTCGATATGTGCAAATACAACATGGCATCACAACATGACTCTACGACTCAAGTAATTTATTCAATAGGCTCCGAGGAGCGAGATATTACAAACATGGGTCTCATGACCCAACACTCAGAGCATACAAGTCAAAGCACAAGCGGAAGCTATCATGTCTGGGTACAGACATCTATAAATGAAAAAGGGCTGAGAAGCCTGACTATCTACCAGATCCAGCCGAGGGCACAAGATCGTAGCTGAGGTAACAAGCTAAACGTCGAAGACCACGCGGAATTACTAGTGAGACTGAAGTCTCTCTGCAAAAACATAAAATAGGCAAACGTGAGTACAAATGTACCCAGCAAGACTTACATCAGAACTAACTACATATGCATCATTATCAACAAAGGGATGGTGGGGTTTAACTGCAGCAAGCCAGCTTTGACTCGGTGGCTATCCTGAACTACGACTGCAATGTAACTCTTTTGAGATGGCGCACACGAGTCCACATATTCACCAACCAATACACCACTATGGATCCGCTCCCGTCTCCCTACGAGAACGCCATCCATAGCACTCACGCTTATCTTGCGCATTTTAGAGTATCCACTTTCACTTGTCTATGAACTGATATAAGCAACCCAGAAGTCCTTTTCCGCGGACACGGCTATTCGAATAGATGATGTTAACCCTGCAGGGGTGTACTTCTTCACACACGCTCTCACCACTTACCGCCGTTTACACGACATGTACTCGGCAACCTTCAAGCGGAAGCCCAACGTGGGTGTCGGCCACGGCCTGCCTAAACACTCAAGTCTCTAGTCCAGGTTTATCGCCTATTCGGGTTCCATCCATGAGGAGATCCGGCCGGAGTTTCGCTCACAGCCCCAAACGATGTGAACAGGGTTCCCGAGACACCAAACGGGCGCCCGGTACACCGTGCCACGTGCCTACCGCATCACAGCCCACCCCTACGGTCAGCGCTGCCCACGGCCTCCAGCATACTACAAACACCAGAAACTACTTGCAACTCCTGGACAGAGGACAAGGGTGATCAAGAAGCCGAGAGGGTCCATAGGTTTCGGGCCCAATGCGTGGTAGTAGCTGAATCATGGATCACAAACACAGAACTCAGTTCCTGAGGACGGCTGCAATGAGACAACCCACCATGTACTCCTACATGGCCTCTCACCGCTACCTTTACCAAAACGTGTTCACACACTTAGCTCACACACAGTAGGACATGTTCACACGCCTCTGATTCATCCCCGATGAATCAGACCTGACTCAACTCTAAGCAGTAGCAGGCATGACAAACAAGCAAGAATGAGTAGGCACAACAGGGCTCAAACAACTCCTACCCATGCTAGTGGGTTTCATCTATTTACTGTGGAATGACAGGTCATGCAAAGGATAAAGGGGTTCAGCTACCGCAGCAAGTAACAGATGAATCGTTGTTGTCCTAATGCAGTAAAAGAGAGCAGGAGCGAGAGAGTGGGATTGTATCGGAATGAACAAGGGGGTTTTGCTTGCCTGGCACTTCTGAAGATAACATTGAGTCTTCATCAGTGTCAACGATCACATCATCGGTATCGCGTCTATCGAGAGGGGACAAATACCGGCAACACAGAAAAACACAATCAATGCAATGCACAATATGATGCATGATCATGACATGGCAAAATGAATGTGTTTTGGGCTAATGCAACTAGCAACAGATTAAATGAAGTTGGTTTGAATACAAGATTCAAATTCAAACTCCATATGTGATTATTTAAATGCCCTTTATATGATTTGTGCTAAACAGCATCTATAAGTTGTTCTAACATGCATGAAAATGGTACAGATGGATTCCTTGAATTTTTCTGATAATTTTTCATATATAAATTATTTAATTTGGAGTTACGGTTAATTTTCTATGATTTATTGAAGTTTTAGGCATTTTCTGGAATTTCCTGAATTATAAAAAATCCAGTAATTGAATTAATGCGCCAGCCTGACGTCATCATGACGTCAGCAGGTCAACTGGGCGCCTCCAGGTCAAACCTGACGTGTGGGGGCCACACGTCAGTGACACAGGGCTGTTAGCTCACTGACAGGTGGGGTCAGGTCAACAGACACGTCAGCAGGTCAATACTGACGTGTGGGGTCGGTCAACGTCCATGTCAGCGTGGTCAAAGCTGACGGGTGGGGCCCATGTGGTTAGTTAAACTAAACAGAAAAAATACTAATCCTAATTAGGCGCAGGGGCCCACATGGCAGTGGCTCATAGGGTGATTAGCCCCTAATTAAGTGGCCACATCGGCCCGCCGGAGTTTGGCCGGCGGTGACCACAGAGCACGGCGGAGCACGCCGGACTTGCGCTAGGGGCATCGGATTCGCGCGCTGAGGGCACCGGGGCGTAGCCCGGGCTCTCCCGCATCTGATGGGGTAGGTGGGAGGCTGCGGGGACGCCGGGGCTCGCCGGAGTGGAGGCCGCGGCGGCTGCCGGAGCTCAGGTTTGGGCGGAGCGAGGTTACGGAGCGCTAGGGGGCTGGCTGAGGGGGCTATGCGGACTCCTGGGGCAGCTAGGAGCACGCTAGGCTCGTCGGACTGGCCGCGACAGCACGTCAGTGCCATGCCCGGCATCCATGGCGGACGGCGACGCTCGGTACGGTGGCTAGCATGGCTACTGCACGGGAGACCAACGGGGAGAGAGGGGAAACGTAGGAGAGCTCACGGAGGGGCTAGCGGAGGAGACGACGAAGTCGGGGAAGCTCTGGACGCGCCGAATCGGTGGAGTCGATCTCCGGGCACCGGAGGTGAAGACGACGATGCTCCGGTCGACTGCGGCCTCCTCTGGTCGCGTGCGTCGCGTGTGTAGCTTCACGGGGTCAGGGCGGAGCTCAGGGATGCAAAGTGGGAGCGAGGGGGTGGCTGTGGCCCCGGTAACGGCGTCGGCGGCGATGGGCTCCGCTCGGGCGCGTGCAGGGAGGGAAGCAGAGGAGGGAACGGGGTCCAGGGGAAGAGAGGGGAGGTGCAGGGGGCGAGGGGAAGTGCGTGGCGTGAGGGGGAGGCTCGGGAACGCCTCGGTGGAAGCAGGAGGTGGCCGAGGCGGCATCGGCGCTCGCCACCGAGCTGCTTCGGTGCGAGGGGAGGAAGAAGACAAGGGGGAGGAGGTGGGCTGGGCCGGCCAGGTGGGGGGGGGGGAGCTGGGCCGGCTACAGGTAAGTGGCCCAGGTACGGGTCTTTCTCTCTCTCTCTTATAATTCTGTTCTGTTTTATCTTTTCTATTTTCTGCAATTTGTTTTTGATTGATTTAAAATATCAAATCATTTTATAAAATCCTGGAAACAGTTATGGGTGCTTTCTGAATTATTTCAGTGACCCCTAACAATTTCCAACATTTATTTGAACATTTAAATTATTTATAGTATTTAAATGCCCAAAGTCAAATACAATATGGTTTAATTCAGTGACCAAATATGTCCTGCAAAAATATAAACCATTTTTGGTAGATGCTTCCACCTCAAACCAGAAATGTTGAACATTTTTAGAGGACATTTTGAGTTCAATGAAAAAGGTTTTATTTTGACCCTAGTGGAATTCATTTGGTGCTAGGGCTTAGTCAATCCCCATCTCAGGTTTAAATGAAATTTAAACATGATGTAACATTCTAATGCATGCACTAGGCATTGTCAGAACTAGGGATGTGACAACTCACCCCCACTAAACAAGAATCTCGTCTCGAGATTCAAGCGTAGGGTAAGGTGAAGGGGAAACGCAAACTAGTACACTCCTCACGATCCAGGTTGCACTTCAGTTGAACGTTGATTCATTCACCATCATTGTCTTGTCGTCTTGCTCTGAGAATTCCAGCTAATCATGGCACGAAGAGGAAAGGAAAACTCTGGAAGGATCGGTCTTCTCGAAGATCGAACAACTCACGGAATGAGACATAGGACCATCTCTCGGGTTGAGACACGAGATACACATCGAGAGGGGTGGAAAGAAACGGATGACGAAGGTTCACTAGATAGACAACAATTCCACACTTAAAAAGGTGGTAAACGATTGTCAATGTAGCGAGGAGTTAAGTTGTCATGACACCATAATGATGCACCTTAGGGAAGGTGACTCATAGAAATATCCCCTTAAGTGGCAAAAAGAATTACCTTTGATTCAAAGATCATTGAAACTCTTTAAACCAGCCTAAGGCAATTTTCGAGCGATCGTTTGGAGGGGGTCGGTAGAATGGCATATCCAGACTTGGATGATGTGGATTACCTTGTTGAAGACAACGTAATGGATAAATTTGCTTACCACCAGAAATGGAAGAGACCCATGGTAGAATGGCACAATGGCGGTGCAAGCTGGGAACAGAATGCAAATGCTGGGAATGATTCTGGTAACTGGGGAAGAACCCAACAATAGAGAGTGAATTCACTGTTTGAATAGGTCATAGCATTGCCGAGGAAACTGAAAGCAAACCCAGTTAGTGCCGATGATAAGACGTAGCGCTTGTGCGTGCTCTCAAGAACTTGAGCATTTCCATAATCATCAAGGTTTTACCAACATCCGTGTCAAGGATCCTGGCAACACAACTTGCTACCATGATGAATGATGATGGATGATGCAGATGCAAAGGAAGATAACACCTTCTCAGATTTCATCTTAGCGAGGCCAAGGGAACGAAATCTGGATGATCGACCGAGAGACATTTAGCACTCCGCTTTTAATGTTCTCCTTGATGTGCTAGTGTAACCCATTCATAGAAATGGTCTGGTATCTAGAACATCAAGTAAAGGTCGGACTTCGGAAACACAAAAATCCATAGGGGCAACTAGGGAGTAAACCCTACGAAATCCCTATGGGGAGGTGGCCAACTTCATCAATCAAGATATTATAATAACAGGTCTTCCGGCTGGGTGTGTTGGCCACGACATCCACCTTACCGGTTATCGAGAGACCAATATTATAGTTCTTGGGAGATGTTCCAAACCATCATATCTGCCTGAGATTCAGATCTGGTTGGTGTCAGGATATTCCAGACTCATCGAGTCTAGGAAGAAAATGAAAGTTTGCAACACAATTCGACGAGACAACGCTGCGAGATTCTCGGGGAATGAACTACGATAGTAAGCTCCAAAACATGAGCTGGTTCTGCTACAACATGTGAACACGATGTCCAAGACAAGCATGACCACAAAGTAGTCTTATAATAAAACACTACCGAGTTCAGGAGGGGGAACCATCATTAATGACATCGAAGTCTCCACGCGTGGAAGTCCAAAGAGTTCACCTTGGACAGACTCCTTTATCTTTGAACAACTCAATCAGTGGCTTGGTGTGCTAGGATATACATATAGAATGGAGGTTGCAAATCTCCAGACCACAGAATACTTCGCACGTATGCATGACTGACTTGGGATGATTCCAGAGGAAGCAAAACTAACTTTCTCAAATTCACGGCGGCAACTTTCACCAAATGCACGTGTATAAGAGGAAGTCACTCTTTTCATCAAACAAATACTTCATGAGCTAGCATGAAGAAAATGTCTTCAAAAGTTTCCAACACTAGCTTAATGTTCAACAAAATCATGGAGAAGATAAGGACGTTGTCAATGGGCTCAACAACAATTCATCCGGGTTTCCTTTTAAAAGAAATTCCATAGTTAAGTAAACAAGTGATAGCATTGGTCAGATCCAAAAGATAAAATGGTGTATGCTCGAGGAAAAACCACGAGTAAGACATCATTACGAATATCGTTGGTTCTGATTTGATTTGACGATAGCCCATACTCAATCAAAGGTTTGGGTAAGATAATAGATCCAACAATTTATCACAAGGACCAATCGATGAAGATATCATCTTTCTTCTACACACACCACACAAGAATATCCCTTTGGAACGAACTAAGTCAGGCAAGCTTTTATCTTCCAACTCTCCAAGTTGTTGTCTAGCTTAACCAACTAGCTCAGGGATATCTAACACCGATTCTTGGAGAAAGGGTGGTTTACAAGAAACCAACTTGATCACGAGCTCAACATAGCGGTCAGGTGACAACCTGGTAATACTCCCGAGAAGATCTTCGGAAAATCACGAACCACCGATATGTTACTAAGCTCGAGAACAATCTTGCTTTTCAGGGCAAGATGATATGATCAAATGAGCGAGGACTTGACAAAATCCTAACTCATCAATCAAAGAGTGCACCAGGAAATAAGGACTAGGTAGCACAATCAACCTTAGGGCGATGATTCAAAAATCAACATGCTAAGAATGAGGTTATTGTCCATTAACTACCAAGCAACAGGGTTGCTAGGAGTATTGAATTCACACATCACGATTCATTTGTCGGCATTCCAGTTGCGACAACACGGAACCGAGGGATGAATAATGATGGTGAGAAGTATCACTACATCAAGAGTTCACAAGAGCCGGTGCAATCCTCATGAAAATCCTGACATAAAGATGGTAATACTTCAGGGTAGAACAGAATCAAAAGCTGGGCTGGCATTTTGATCTGCGGAGCACGATTGCTTTGACCCAATCCTAGATATGGATGAGGTACCGGAGTTTGTTTCTCCTAGTCATTCCGGAATAGAATGGCTTGACAGACCACAAGAGTAATAGGCATCGATGAACGAATGCACATATAATCTTGACTATCAATTGATAGACGAAGGTCAGTAGACAACTAAAGAGGGACAACTCAAAGGAACATATAACTTTCTGAGTTGTGGATGCATAGATTAGTATGTCGAACCAAGTTCAACATAATTCTTCCGGATAACCCATGCGGAAAGGTTGAGCTGGCAGAGTCACAATATAGCATGGAGAACTCATCGAGAGCACTCTTGTTGCCATCTTTTGGTTCAGAAGAACTCCTGCCAAGAATGGTTCATGGTATTTGGAAGAACGATATACCACGGACCTCGAGGACTATCGCAAAGGTTGCTAATAACCTACAGGCGCTAGCAATTACTATCAACATAAAGTAGGTAGAGTGAATCTCGGGTTCAAGAACCCAGGAACAGAATACCTATTACTAAGTAGCATCACGGAATGCCTTCGAGAATAAAGGCCAGAATCTCACACTGGGAACACAAAACATTGCTAAATTACTAGATGATCCCCTAAGACACCTAGGGTCATAATAATACCTCCAACATATATGTCAAGGTAACGGAGTACCTCAACCCACTGATTAGTGTGGTTAATCTGGCCCATGGGAACATTGAAACGGAAAGAAAGGATTTGCAAATGCATCAGACTACTTAGAAACCTGGGATGACTCGGACAGCATAACGGCTGTAAATGCTCAGAAAAGATTTGAGACATTCACAAAAATGGTGGCATAACCACTCAGAAGCACAATATCAAGATTTCGAGATCAACAATTAACATACAGAAGTAGTAGAAACTGAAACGAGGCTTAAGTCCAACAATCTATAAGTCTACGGATTAGTAACACGTGATCCTGATAGAAGGAAGAGATAGCCTAGTTCTTAATCCCCGCAGGAAAGATAAGATGACTTAGATCAGAAGGCATAAGGTATAAGGAGTAAAAAGAGCCTTACGTTCCATCCCACAATCAATTCCCTTATATAACTAAAGAATTTCTAGACTCAACTTCGACCAGTTTGGCTTGGTAACCTACAGGCAGTCAAGCTCTGATACCAACGCTGTCAGGCCCCCGACTCAATGCCACATCGATCTAGCATGTAACACCTCATATCACTTTGCGGCCTCACGCACGGTATTCCCACGGGTGTCGCCTTACCTTTGCCCGGGACCGTTTGCGCCTTTTGGCACACGTATATGACAGTGTCGCTAGCATCCATATGATAAGGAGCCCGGGCTGACATGGCTAGTCGTAAACCCAAAGTGGCACAGACTTACAGGGACAGGCATCCATGACCCAGCATCGAACGTGTCGGTCATCAGCGAGTGAATCCAGGCTGTAGCACTGGGCTAGCAGGACTCCGGTGAACCGGGCTGTAGCGGGCTAACAGGACTCCGGTATTCATCGCGTGACATTTCCCCGAAGGGACAGACACAGGAACGAAGAAGGACACATGCCGGCCAGCCTAAGTGTTCCGGAGCAGTAGCAAGCTACCATGGCTCGGTGGAAACACTAGGAGACATTTCCCCGTAAGAGAGGCTACTAAAGATAAACAACTAGATGGTCAGATCCCACACATACCAAGCATTTCAATAACATACACACAATATGCTCGATATGTGCAAATACAACATGGCATCACAACATGACTCTACGACTCAAGTAATTTATTCAATAGGCTCCGAGGAGCGAGATATTACAAACATGGGTCTCATGACCCAACACTCAGAGCATACAAGTCAAAGCACAAGCGGAAGCTATCATGTCTGGGTACAGACATCTATAAATGAAAAAGGGCTGAGAAGCCTGACTATCTACCAGATCCAGCCGAGGGCACAAGATCGTAGCTGAGGTAACAAGCTAAACGTCGAAGACCACGCGGAATTACTAGTGAGACTGAAGTCTCTCTGCAAAAACATAAAATAGGCAAACGTGAGTACAAATGTACCCAGCAAGACTTACATCAGAACTAACTACATATGCATCATTATCAACAAAGGGATGGTGGGGTTTAACTGCAGCAAGCCAGCTTTGACTCGGTGGCTATCCTGAACTACGACTGCAATGTAACTCTTTTGAGATGGCGCACACGAGTCCACATATTCACCAACCAATACACCACTATGGATCCGCTCCCGTCTCCCTACGAGAACGCCATCCATAGCACTCACGCTTATCTTGCGCATTTTAGAGTATCCACTTTCACTTGTCTATGAACTGATATAAGCAACCCAGAAGTCCTTTTCCGCGGACACGGCTATTCGAATAGATGATGTTAACCCTGCAGGGGTGTACTTCTTCACACACGCTCTCACCACTTACCGCCGTTTACACGACATGTACTCGGCAACCTTCAAGCGGAAGCCCAACGTGGGTGTCGGCCACGGCCTGCCTAAACACTCAAGTCTCTAGTCCAGGTTTATCGCCTATTCGGGTTCCATCCATGAGGAGATCCGGCCGGAGTTTCGCTCACAGCCCCAAACGATGTGAACAGGGTTCCCGAGACACCAAACGGGCGCCCGGTACACCGTGCCACGTGCCTACCGCATCACAGCCCACCCCTACGGTCAGCGCTGCCCACGGCCTCCAGCATACTACAAACACCAGAAACTACTTGCAACTCCTGGACAGAGGACAAGGGTGATCAAGAAGCCGAGAGGGTCCATTGGTTTCGGGCCCAATGCGTGGTAGTAGCTGAATCATGGATCACAAACACAGAACTCAGTTCCTGAGGACGGCTGCAATGAGACAACCCACCATGTACTCCTACATGGCCTCTCACCGCTACCTTTACCAAAACGTGTTCACACACTTAGCTCACACACAGTAGGACATGTTCACACGCCTCTGATTCATCCCCGATGAATCAGACCTGACTCAACTCTAAGCAGTAGCAGGCATGACAAACAAGCAAGAATGAGTAGGCACAACAGGGCTCAAACAACTCCTACCCATGCTAGTGGGTTTCATCTATTTACTGTGGAATGACAGGTCATGCAAAGGATAAAGGGGTTCAGCTACCGCAGCAAGTAACAGATGAATCGTTGTTGTCCTAATGCAGTAAAAGAGAGCAGGAGCGAGAGAGTGGGATTGTATCGGAATGAACAAGGGGGTTTTGCTTGCCTGGCACTTCTGAAGATAACATTGAGTCTTCATCAGTGTCAACGATCACATCATCGGTATCGCGTCTATCGAGAGGGGACAAATACCGGCAACACAGAAAAACACAATCAATGCAATGCACAATATGATGCATGATCATGACATGGCAAAATGAATGTGTTTTGGGCTAATGCAACTAGCAACAGATTAAATGAAGTTGGTTTGAATACAAGATTCAAATTCAAACTCCATATGTGATTATTTAAATGCCCTTTATATGATTTGTGCTAAACAGCATCTATAAGTTGTTCTAACATGCATGAAAATGGTACAGATGGATTCCTTGAATTTTTCTGATAATTTTTCATATATAAATTATTTAATTTGGAGTTACGGTTAATTTTCTATGATTTATTGAAGTTTTAGGCATTTTCTGGAATTTCCTGAATTATAAAAAATCCAGTAATTGAATTAATGCGCCAGCCTGACGTCATCATGACGTCAGCAGGTCAACTGGGCGCCTCCAGGTCAAACCTGACGTGTGGGGGCCACACGTCAGTGACACAGGGCTGTTAGCTCACTGACAGGTGGGGTCAGGTCAACAGACACGTCAGCAGGTCAATACTGACGTGTGGGGTCGGTCAACGTCCATGTCAGCGTGGTCAAAGCTGACGGGTGGGGCCCATGTGGTTAGTTAAACTAAACAGAAAAAATACTAATCCTAATTAGGCGCAGGGGCCCACATGGCAGTGGCTCATAGGGTGATTAGCCCCTAATTAAGTGGCCACATCGGCCCGCCGGAGTTTGGCCGGCGGTGACCACAGAGCACGGCGGAGCACGCCGGACTTGCGCTAGGGGCATCGGATTCGCGCGCTGAGGGCACCGGGGCGTAGCCCGGGCTCTCCCGCATCTGATGGGGTAGGTGGGAGGCTGCGGGGACGCCGGGGCTCGCCGGAGTGGAGGCCGCGGCGGCTGCCGGAGCTCGGGTTTGGGCGGAGCGAGGTTACGGAGCGCTAGGGGGCTGGCTGAGGGGGCTATGCGGACTCCTGGGGCAGCTAGGAGCACGCTAGGCTCGTCGGACTGGCCGCGACAGCACGTCAGTGCCATGCCCGGCGTCCATGGCGGACGGCGGCGCTCGGTACGGTGGCTAGCATGGCTACTGCACGGGAGACCAACGGGGAGAGAGGGGAAACGTAGGAGAGCTCACGGAGGGGCTAGCGGAGGAGACGACGAAGTCGGGGAAGCTCTGGACGCGCCGAATCGGTGGAGTCGATCTCCGGGCACCGGAGGTGAAGACGACGATGCTCCGGTCGACTGCGGCCTCCTCTGGTCGCGTGCGTCGCGTGTGTAGCTTCACGGGGTCAGGGCGGAGCTCAGGGATGCAAAGTGGGAGCGAGGGGGTGGCTGTGGCCCCGGTAACGGCGTCGGCGGCGATGGGCTCCGCTCGGGCGCGTGCAGGGAGGGAAGCAGAGGAGGGAACGGGGTCCAGGGGAAGAGAGGGGAGGTGCAGGGGGCGAGGGGAAGTGCGTGGCGTGAGGGGGAGGCTCGGGAACGCCTCGGTGGAAGCAGGAGGTGGCCGAGGCGGCATCGGCGCTCGCCACCGAGCTGCTTCGGTGCGAGGGGAGGAAGAAGACAAGGGGGAGGAGGTGGGCTGGGCCGGCCAGGTGGGGGGGGGGAGCTGGGCCGGCTACAGGTAAGTGGCCCAGGTACGGGTCTTTCTCTCTCTCTCTTATAATTCTGTTCTGTTTTATCTTTTCTATTTTCTGCAATTTGTTTTTGATTGATTTAAAATATCAAATCATTTTATAAAATCCTGGAAACAGTTATGGGTGCTTTCTGAATTATTTCAGTGACCCCTAACAATTTCCAACATTTATTTGAACATTTAAATTATTTATAGTATTTAAATGCCCAAAGTCAAATACAATATGGTTTAATTCAGTGACCAAATATGTCCTGCAAAAATATAAACCATTTTTGGTAGATGCTTCCACCTCAAACCAGAAATGTTGAACATTTTTAGAGGACATTTTGAGTTCAATGAAAAAGGTTTTATTTTGACCCTAGTGGAATTCATTTGGTGCTAGGGCTTAGTCAATCCCCATCTCAGGTTTAAATGAAATTTAAACATGATGTAACATTCTAATGCATGCACTAGGCATTGTCAGAACTAGGGATGTGACAATGTACCTGGACTTGAAGGAATGTTTCTGGTGGACAGGTATGAAGAAGGATATTGCCAAGTACGTAGCAGTATGCGATGTTTGTCAGCGAGTAAAGGCAGAACATCAGAAGCCGGCAGGGTTACTTCAACCACTGCCGATTCCCGAGTGGAAATGGGAAAAACTTGGAATTGATTTTATCACAGGAATACCCAGGACCCGTTCAGGTTATGATTCTATCTGGGTAGTAGTTGATCGCTTGACCAAGGTAGCTCATTTCATTCCCGTGAAGACTACATATACCAGCGCTAAGTTAGCCAAGATATACATGACCAGGATCGTATGTCTGCATGGAGTTCCGAGGAGTATCGTGTCAGATAGAGGAACACAATTTACCTCAAAGTTTTGGAATCAGTTGCATGACACTTTGGGTACGAGGCTGGAGTTCAGTACAGCTTTTCATCCGCAGACAGATGGACAGACCAAGAGAGTCAACCAGATTCTGGAGGACATGTTGAGAGCATGCGCGCTAGACTATGGGTCTAGCTGGGATGACAATTTGCCATATGCAGAGTTCCCGTACAACAACAGCTATCAGACCAGTCTGAATATGGCCCCTTTCGAAGCTCTATACGGAAGGAGGTGCAGAACACCATTGTTGTGGGATGGTGTCAGAGACTGAAAACTTTTTGGTCCCGATCTTATTAGAGACTCCGAAGAGAAAGTCAAGCTGATTCGTGATAGACTCAAGATAGCCCAGTCGAGACAAAAGAGTTATGCCGACAGTAAACGCAAGGAGATAACGTATGAAGTTGGAGACCGAGCATATCTTCGTGTGTCCACACTTCATGGAATCAAGAGATTTGGGGTTAAAGGAAAATTAGCACCCAGGTTCATTGGCCCCTACAAAATCCTCAAACATAGAGGAGAAGTTGCGTATAAGCTGGAATTGCCAGAAGGATTGTCAGGAGTTCACGATGTCTTTCACGTATCCCAGCTAAAGAAATGCCATGCCGAGATGGCTGATATTCCTTTGAGAGACACAGTGCCCCTAGAGGCCATACAACTGGATAGTGATCTGACTTATGAGGAGAAACCCATCAGAATTCTCGAAACTGTGAACAGAGTTACCCACAGCAAGATCATCAAGTTTTGCAAGGTTCTGTGGAGCCACCACTCCGAGGAGGAAGCCACCTGGGAGCAAGAAGAAGATCTCCACCGAGACGACCCGCACCTATTTGCTAACCAACCCGAATCTCGAGGGCGAGATTCATCTTAAGGTGGGTAGGTTTGTAACATCCCAAATTTTCAGTTTGGAATGTTTTACAAATATCAGTTAAGCATCTATGCATTTTGTTTGAATTGTGTGGCATTTGGATTTTTCAGAGGCTTTTGGGTTGTTGTTTGAATTGGATTCAACTTGGAAATTGAAAGTTATTTCAAAAAGAGAAATGCCTCACAAAATACTTGAGCAAAAGTATGAGAGGAGTAAACATGACACTCCAAAAATGTCAAAAGAAAAACATGGCCAAAAAATTGAATTCAAATTTGAACCTTATTTGGGATTTCTAGTAGATGTTTTTTTAGTTTGCGTTTTGCCTCTGGAAAAATGTCCACGTTTGATATATATATATATATATATATATATATATATATATATATGTCTTATATAAAAATATTATAGTTTTCTCTTAGTTTAGCTTTTTCTCTCTGCCTTTATTCAAAAAAAACAAAGACCCAGGCGCGAGCCAGGCCAACCGGCCCAGCCGACACCCGATCCGCACCCCACCAACGACCGAGCCAGCCTGCCTCAGTGCCCGACCAAACCCTCCTCTGCCTCTCTCACCGACGCGCCGGCCCCACCTCATCTCTTTCCCCTCGCCCACGCTATGCCGCGCCAGAGCGCGTTCGACGCCGCCGCCGCGTCCGAATTCCACGGGACCACGATCCCGAGTCGCCCCCTGCTCCACGAAGGTGCCCTATAAATAGCCCTAGCTCTCCTTCCCCGATCCCCCTAAAACCCTAGCCCAAAACCCACCAAAGCTCACGCCCTCCTCCTTTGGATCTCGCCTCAGTTCATCGCCGCCTCCGCCGCCGGTGAGCAACAACATGACTCCCTCTTCCACCTTTGAGCTTCCCCCGACGTTGCGCATCGTTTTGACACGGTTTCGACCTCCTTATCCCATCACAGGATCGTCCCCGAGCTCGACCGCCGCTCGCCGGAGCTGCAGCTCACCAGGGAGCCGTCGTCATCACACCGGCCGTCTCCGTCGTTCCCGAGCGACCCCGACATCACCACCGCCTCGCTCCGCCGCATCGCCCCGACCTCGCCGCCGCCCCGGACCACCGGAGCACCACCGCCACCAACGCCCGAGCCCACCTCGCCGTCGACCGCCGTGGTAAGCCGCCGGACCCCACTCACCATTCGATCGGAAACCTTCGGCGTAGATTAGAAATAGTGCATGGGTAGTTTTTTTTATTAGACCGGTTTTAGTTGGGTTTTATTTTCGGTTTAGTTAGCAGGTTTAGTTAGACCAAACCGATCGGTTTATTTCTGTTAGCCCCTGGACGCAGTGGTCTACTAATCGCTCACGCGTTATATAGTTTTAGAGCGCTCGCTGTTTCGGCCCATTAGCGCCCTAGTGGTTTTAGTTTTATTCTTTGTTTCTGTTTTTAACAGAAAAGTTCCGTTCTTGTAAAATCTGTATCTTTTAGGTTATTTATTATTTTTAGTTGATTCCTTTTTTGTTAGTTTACAAATTTCTTGTATTTTATGTAGAAAATAGATTCGGCCATGTTTAAGTTTATAAAAAGAGTTTTATATTAGTTTTAGTCAGATTAGTATTTCTGCTATAAATTGAGCTAGGATTATTATTTTTAGGTGATTCTTTTTGCCACTGCTTAGTTTTGACCTAGCCTAGCAGTAGGAACTTGTTGGGGGTATTTGTAGATTGTATTAAAATTAGTTTTAGTAGAAATCAAGCTTTTCTAGTTTTATTTAGCTTGCTGCTGCTTCATGTTGTTCTAGTTATTATAGAATTTTAATTTACCCATGTTATAATTTATTTTAGATTAGTTTCTGTAGTTACAGAGGGTGAACATTTATTTGCACCAAAATAAAAAAAGTTTTATTTTCTTTTCCTTTTAGTTTTGTTTTAGGTATAACATGAGTACTATAATAGATATTGATGTGATTCTTTTTGCACCTAGTTTCTATGCTATTTTCCTTTATGTTAGTTAGCAAAACCCTTGTTTTGGTTCTGTTAAGAAAAGTGTTAGTGGGATAAAACTATTTCTTTGTTGTTGCTTGAAGTGATGAAAACCTTGATTTTGTTTTCCTCGAGTTTTCTTTGGTTTTGGTTTGAGTGCTTGTGTGTTTTCCTTTAGCTTGCTGCTATGTTATTTAGTGAAATACTTATTTGTGCTATTGTTTGACTCGATAGAATTTCCGGAGTGCGAAGCTTGCTATCTCGAGTCACTAGTGTTTGAAGACCATCAGCCAGGCAAGTCATTTGATCATGTTTTACAATACCTATGATTTTGTTGCATCAGAATTATTCCTCCCCACCATGCATGCAGTAGGAGAATTTTAAGTTATGTCTTGAGTAGTATCATGAGGTAGATCGAACCCAATTCCCCTTGCTACTATTGCCCGGGACGATGTAGTTTATCTTGCTATGCTCATAGGCGGGGTTGGTTGAGAGATTCATAAGGGAAATGTGAGAGTCAAGATGATGACAAACCCATGACTTCAAGCTCAAGATGGACTTCAAATTCACTACTGGGTGGAGGACGGTTGACGGGCACCCTGGAGGAACCAGCGGATAGCCGAGATGCATGGAGAAGCGCCATGACATCTTGCGGAAAGCTTCACCCAGCCACGAAGAGACAGGTGGATACCCCTTGACCGGAAGCTTACCTGTGCAGCCGCAAGCCATTATAGGCTATGGCTGGGTTGACCTTAGGCGTGACTCTGGACGGACGGTGCCAGCAGATGTAGAAGAACGGTACGACATGGATGGGTACCGGCAGTGCTCAGAGAAACTCTACGGAAGACCCTGTTTCGTTCATCCAGTCTTCAAACACCAGGCAGTGCGAGGACATAAAGGAGGGAACGATTCTTGCGGGTAAAGTGCACAAGACTCTGCAGAGTAACAACCTAATTGATTAGTTGTGTCCCCGGTTACGGACAAATGAGCCTCTGGAAACTGGAGTATTTCGGAAATCTCAACACCGAACAAAATAAATTAATTGAGGGGTTAATTAATAACTGGGAATGGGACATTGGTTGGCGGAACCATCTCAATAACTACCCACATTTTGTAGTAATTGTAAGCAAGTCCTTTGTTGTAGGGAAAAAACTGGCTTTTTCGCAAAAACATCAAACTTAGAGCCCCACAGCCAAATTGCATACAGTGTTAGCATATGGTGTAGCGGATGATGTTGTGGAAGTAGTGGTCGTCCGGGAGTGGACGGATGTCCGGTCGCTGGTCGTCCGGTAACGTCGGATGTCCGGTGCTTCCTGGGTCGCCGGACGTCCGGTGATGTGACGGTCGTTCGGTCGTCGGGGTTAACGCGAGATTTTAGATCCGGGAGGTGATTTTGGGGGGAATATGGGGAATTTGGGAGGGATTTCAAGGTGGAGATGGTGGGGGAAGGCTAGATCTACTTGCAACGCAACAAATTCACGGATCAAAACCAACAAAACATCATCAAAACTCACAAAACACAAGAAAAAATTTTGGGGCTATTTTTGTGGGGATTTTCGGATTAGGACAAAAAACAACAAAATCAAGCTAGAAAAACGAAGAGGGGGGCTCTGAAATCGTGATCAACCTTGCTCGTGATACCAAGATGATGTAGGGTAGAGACCCTAATTGCCCGATCTTTCACGAAAGGAGCGGATCCCGGGAAAAACACGAAGAACACGAGGATGAACGGAAGGAAAACACAAGAGGAAATCACTAAACCAACACGAATAAGTCACACATGGGCTAGATCCTCGAGTACATAGAATGATACACGAATCCACGGACAACTAGGGACGATACATGGTAACCGGTTCTTCTTTGTGAGGAGGTCTTGAATCCACAAGGGGGTTTTCTCCGCAAGGAGGTCTTGAATCCAAAGGGATCTTCTCCGAAGAGGCTTCGGTCTCTCACGAGGAGTAGATCCGATGAGGATGAGCGAAGCTCTATCTCTGAGTATGAGCTAAACCAACGCTAACCCTAGTTAGGATGAATGGGGGGTCTATTTATAGTCTAAGTGCAAAAGGGGGCGAAGTGAAGGGGTACATGGGCCTCGGGCCCGAATCTGGACGCAGCCAGGTACCGGACGTCCGCTGGGGACCGGTCGTCCGGTGTCTCAGGAGCTGCCGGACGTCCGGTGTCCTCCGGTCGTCCGCTGGTTCTGCTCTGTGATGGGGGTGCCGGACGTCCGAAGGCTCCGGAGGCTCCGGACTTTCACTGATGTTGGCTCGGGTGCTAGTGCACCGGTCGTCCGATCCGGACCGGACGTCCGCTCGTTCGCTTCGGGTGCAGGGTGTAACACCCTCGATGCGACTATATCTCCCACGTGTCGAGGCATGACTTAGAGGCATAATCGCATTGAAGGCATATGTCGCAAGTAAGGCAATCTTCACAACATCCCATGTAATATAAATAATAAAGGGGAGATAACATAGTTGGCTTACACTCTCCACGTCAATCAAGGTACATAAATAACATTACATCATCCGAACACTCATGGCCCGACTACGGCGCCAAAATAAAAGATAACCCAACAAGCGACACGGTCCCAATCACCCCTAACTGGGCACCACTACTGATCATCGGGAAAGGAAACATAGTAACGTTGAGAGTCTTCGTCGAACTCCCACTTGAGCTCATACGCGTCTCCTGGAGCGGAATCATCAGGCCCTGCATCTGGTGTAATAGTAATCTGTGAGCCACAGGGACTCAGCAATCTCGCACCCTCGCGATCAAGACTATTTAAGCTTATAGGTAAGGCAAGGTAAAATATGAGTGGAGCTGCAGCAAGCGACTAGCAAGTATGGTGGCTAACTTATTCACAAAAGAGAGCGAGAAGAGGACGCAAAGCGCGAGCGAGAAACTAGAGAGCAACCTGCGCAAACATTACTCCAACACCGTGTCCACTTCCCGGACTCTGCCGAGAGGAGGCCATCACGGTAACACACTCGGTTGATTCATTTTAGTTAAGTTAAGGTTCAAGTTATCTACAACCGGACATTAACAAATTCCCATCTGCCCATAACCGCGGGCACGGCTTTCGAAAGTTCAATCCCTGCAGGGGAGTCCCAACTTAGCCCATGAAAAGATCTCATGGTCAACGAAGGA
This sequence comes from Triticum aestivum, assembly GCF_018294505.1. NCBI lineage: Eukaryota > Viridiplantae > Streptophyta > Magnoliopsida > Poales > Poaceae > Triticum > Triticum aestivum. The sequence goes on from NC_057803.1 coordinate 359,695,838, forward strand.
ATAGACCTCCTCCCAAGATGTTCCGATCAGACTCGGTATCTCGGTTACTCAAGACACTTCGACAGGTTAAAACAAGACCAGCAACACCACCCGAATGTGCCGACAAATCCCGATAGGAGCTGCACATATCTCGTTCTCAGGGCACACTCAGGTGAGACATCCTACGAGTAAAACCAACCCTCAAGTTGCCCCGAGGTGGCCCCGCAGTCTACTCGGTCGGACCAACACTCAGAGGAGCACTGGCCCGGGGGGGTTAAAATAAGATGACCATTGGGCTCCGGTAACCCAAGGGAAAAAGAGGCTAGGTGGCGAATGGTAAAACCAAGGTTGGGCATTGCTGGAAAAGCTTTAATCAAGTCAAAATATCAAAGGGTTCCCATTATAACCCAACCGCGTAAGGAACGCAAAATCCGGGAACATAACACCGATATGACGGAAACTAGGGCGGCAAGAGTGGAACAAAACACTAGGCGAGAGGCCGAGCCTTCCACCCTTTACCAAGTATATAGATGCATTAAGATAACAAGATAATATAATGATATCCCAACAAGTAAATAAATGTTCCAACAAGGAACGGCCTTCAATCTTCACCTGCAACTAGCAACGCTATAAGAGGGGCTGAGCAAAGCAGTAAAATAGCCAATCAACGGTTTGCTAGGACATGGTGGGTTAGAGGTTTGACATGGCAATTTGGGAGGCTTGCAAGCAAGTGGTAGGCATCATAGCATTGGCATAGCAAAAGAGCGAGCAAACTAGCATAGCAAAGATAGTAGTGATTTCGAGGGTATGATCATCTTCCCTGCACAGTTGTCAGAGTTGACTGGATCCTCGAAAGCAAACTCAACGGGCTCCTCGTTAGCAAACTCGTCTCCCGGCTACCCAAACAAGACAAATAAGCAACAAGGATACAATCAACCATGTGCAAGACCAAGCAATATGATGCAATGATGATATACTATGCAGAATGCGATGCGGGATGCAAAATGCAAGGTATGACAGGAAATGCATGAACCTGGCCTCAACTTGGAAATCCAAGGGTGCCACTAGAAAGATGAGATGAAATCGCTTGAAAATGATATAAAGAACGCCGGAATCGGAGTTACGGTTTGGAAATGGCAAGCGATTCAAATATGACACCGGTCTGCGATTTACAGCAAGTAGCCAACTAAATGCAATGAGATGAACATGCTACAGCAACCAAACATGACAAAAAAAATGCATGGCAGGGATGCACACAAGATGCTTAACAAAAGTCTAGCACTAAGCTACGGCCAATTCATCCATTAACAGGTTCAAACAAGCATGGCAAAAATGCATATGGCAAACAGATCTCAGACTTAGTGAAATTAACACTTGTCTGGAATTTCAGATCAGGTAGCCCTCTTCGGAGCCACAAAACTACATGCTACAGGACCTGAACATGGCAAAGTAAAGCATGGCATGGAGCTACTCAAAGAGTTTAACAAAAGTCCCTTAGTGACCTTGAGCCAAAAGGGATCAGAAAATACAATTGCAAGCATGTGAACATAGCAAAAACATAATCAGTTTTCAGACTTAGTGAAAACTGGACACATGCTGAAATATAACTCAAGTAGGCATGTTTACGAGCTCGATGCACTCACTACGGTGCAAGTCATGGCAAGACAAGCATACATCCATCAAGAAGGCACAAAATTCAAGCTAGACATGGCAAGAACAATAGCATAGCATGCACGGATCAACTACAACAACACCGGCAAAATCGCAAACAAGTTGACAATCTGCCCAGATTCACAAAGTAGCAAAAGTAGAGCTCAATTGACTCAAGCTAGGGTGCTCCATAATTGCAAACAAAGACATGGATGGATAGAGCGCTACAAGATTAACAAAACTCCCTTACTGATCATCCTCAAAAGAGGCACGGATCACTAGGAAACAACATGAACATATGGCATCATGAGATAAACAGCTCCAGGACTTAGTGAAATTACTAAGTCCCTGAAAACAGAATTAGCAAGTGCACCACTTTGCAAGCTTGCACAAGTCACCACACACATCACAAAAATACATGGGTTGCACCTCTAGAAAGATGACAAACCCTTAACAAAACACATCTAGAGCATCAGGGCATAGCATGCACACAATAATCATGGCAAAAATGACAAAAACCTAAATGGAGTAGTAGATCTGACAATTAACTCAAGTAGCCCTCTTCTAACAGTATTTCGGGCATCAAGATGAACTCAAATGAAAATGATGCACTGGAATTAAATGATATACTCTCTGAGATGAACATTTTGATATGCTATATGCCAAAAACGGAGCTACGGATGAGGAGATACGACATGATGAAGATGAGCACATGAGCTAGGGTTTGGGCAAAAAAGTCAACCCGAGTCACTCCGGATCTAGATCCAGCCCGAGCACTGTAGCGGCGGCGCGATTCCCGATGTTGGCCGGCTTCATCACCGGACTTGCCGGAGAAGGCCGGAGCCGAGGGGGAGATGGCCGGAGGAGGGAGAGGACGGCGAGACGGCGCGGAGGCGGCGTTGGCGGACGGCGGAGCCGCGGCGGCGGCGGCGACGCGCGGATGCGGCGGCGCCAGCGATGGCGCGTGGCGGCGGCGGCGATGGCGCGCGGCGGCGGCGGCGAGGCTCCGGGCGGCGCGCGGGCAGAGGAGGCGCGGGGCTTCGGGCGGCGGCGCGGTGGCTTCGGGCCTCGGGGGCCCGGCTCGGGCCTGGCGGGCCCGTGCGGGTGTGGCGGCGGTGATGTGGTCCGGGGCGCCCACGTGGCGGCTCCCGGTTGGCGGAGGCGGATCCGGACGTTGTCCGACCTGTGCGGACATGTCCGGCGGTGGCGGAGATGGTTTTTTTTAGGGTTTGACGAGGGGATCCGAGATTTGGAATGGGGGAGGTATATATAGGCATAGAGGGAGCTAGGAGAGTCCAAATGAGGTGCAGTTTTTGGCCACCCGATCGTGATCGAACGCTCTAGATGATGGAGCAGAGTTTGGTGGGTTTTGGGCCAAATTGGAGGGGTGTTGGGCTGCAACACACACGAGGCATTTCCGGTCCCTCGGTTAACCGTTGGAGTATCAAACGAAGTCCAAATGGTACGAAACTTGACAAGCGGTCTACGATAGTAAACCAAGGCCGCTTGGCAAGTCTCGGTCCAATCCGGAAATGTTTAATCCCCACACACGAAAGAGAGGTAGAAATGACCACCGGAGGAGAACGAAGCGCCGGAATGCAAAACGGACAACGGGGAAAATGCTCGAATGCAAGAGACGAACACGTATGCGAATGCAATGCACATGATGACATGATATGAGATGCATGACAACGACAACAACACACGGAGACAAAAACCCAAACCCGAGAGAAATAAAGTAACTTAACGCCGGAAATGGCAAGAGTTGGAGTGCAAATTGAGAAAGTTACATCCGGGGTGTTACAACACTCCACCACTACGAAAGGATATCTTCCCTAGATCTAGGACTGAAAGAACGCCGGGTACTCAGAACGGAGGTGATCCTCGCGTTCCCAGGTAGCTTCACGGTCGGAATGGTGTGACCACTTGACTTTGAGAAATTTGATTGACTTGTTGCGAGTCTTGCGTTCAGTCTCTTCAAGAATAGCAACTGGGTGCTCACGGTAAGAGAGATCTTCTTGGAGCTCAATGTCCTTGAAGTTGACGGTGCGGTCAGGAGTCTTGAAGCACTTTTGAAGCTGAGAGACATGGAACACGTCATGAACATTTGCAAAGTTTGAAGGAAGCTCGAGTTGATAGGCGAGGTCGCTTCTCTTGCTGACAATCTTGAAAGGTCCCAAGTATCTAGGAGCAAGCTTCCCTTTGATACTGAAGCGACGAGTACCTTTCATAGGAGAGACACGGAGGTACACATGATCTCCGATCTCGAAAGCCAAATCATGGTGCTTACTATCATAGTAGCTCTTCTGACGGGATTGGGCTGCTTTGAGGTTATCTCGAATGACTTTGCACATTTCTTCTGCTTCTGTGATTAAGTCGTTACCCAAAAGCTGACGTTCACCGGTTTCGGACCAGTTGAGAGGGGTACGACACTTCCTGCCATACAAAATTTCAAATGGGGCCTTGCCCGAACTTGCTTGAAAACTGTTGTTGTAGAAGAATTCAGCATAAGGAAGACAATCCTCCCACTTCATGACGAAGGAGATCACACAAGCCCTGAGCATATCTTCAAGAATCTGGTTGACACGCTCGACTTGACCGCTAGTTTGAGGATGGAAAGCTGTGCTGAAGCGGATGTTGGTGCCCATGGCCTTCTGAAAAGAATCCCAAAACTTCGAGGTAAAGATGTTGTCACGGTCTGAAGAGATCACTTGTGGAATACCGTGCAGAGAGACAAAACAAGAGGTATAGAGTTCCGCCAATTGAGCTGCAGTGATCGAGTCTTTGATAGGCAGAAAGTGAGCCACTTTGGTGAGTTTGTCGATGACAACGAATATAGCATCATTGCCATGCTTGGACTTTGGAAACCCAGTCACGAAGTCCATTTCAATGCGGTCAAACTTCCATTCTGGAATGGCAAGAAGTTGGAGGAGACCTGCTGGCCTTTGGTGTTTTGCCTTCACTCTTCTGCAGACATCACATTCATTCACGAATTGAGTGATCCCGCGCTTCATTCGAGTTCACCAATAAGCCTGTTTAAGGTCCTGATACATCTTCGTGCTCCCAGGGTGGATGGAGAGGAAAGAATTGTGAGCCTCGTTCAAGATCACTTTACGGAGGTCACCTTTGGGTACAACAATACGATCCTCGAAGAAGAGAGTGTCCTTGTCATCAAGGCGGTAGCACTTGTACTTGGGATGACTCTTGGCAATCCCAATCTTCACCTTTTTCACCATAGCATCAAGAAGCTGGGCTTGGCGAATCTGGTCTTCTAAGGTAGGAGAGACTTGAAGGTTGGCGAGGAAACCTTGAGGAACAACTTGCAGATTAAGTTTGCGGAAAGCTTCACAAAGCTCGGGTTGATAAGTCTTAAGAATCAGACTGTTGCAGTAGGCCTTTCTGCTCAATGCGTCAGCAACCACATTGGCCTTGCCTGGAGTATACTCAATACTCGGGTTATACTCTTGAATCATTTCGACCCATCGAGTTTGCCTGAGGTTGAGATTAGGCTGAGTGAAGATGTACTTGAGACTCTTGTGATCAGTGAAAATGTCCACTTTTCTTCCCAATAGAAGATGTCTCCAAGTCAAAAGAGCATGCACAACTGCCGCCAACTCAAGATCATGAGTGGGGTAGTTCTTCTCATTAGGCTTCAACTGGCGAGAGGTATAAACAACAACTTTCTTCTCTTGCATCAAAACTGCGCCAAGACCTTGGAGAGAGGCATCACAAAAGACCTCGTACGGCTTGGATTCATCAGGCGGAGTTAGAACTGGAGCAGTGATCAATTTCTCTTTCAAAGTGTTGAAAGCAATGTCACACTCCGGAGACCAAACGTACTTGACGTGCTTCTGGAGAAGATTTGAGAGAGGCTTCGCGATCTTAGAAAAGTTTTCAACGAATCTTCGACAATTGCTTGCGAGACCGAGGAAGCTACGGAGTTGCTTCACATTCTGAGGAGGTTCCCAATTCACAATTGCAGACACCTTCTCAGGATTCACGGCAATGCCCTTGGCAGAGATGATATGACCAAGATAAAGCACTTCATCGAGCCAAAATTCACACTTGGAGAACTTGGCGTAGAACTGATGTTCCCTTAGCTTATCAAGAACCAAACGCAAGTGCTTGGCATGATCTTCCTTATTCTTCGAGAAAACCAGAATGTCGTCGAGATAGACCAAAACGAAGTCATTGGTGTAGGCGTTGAAGATGAAGTTCATCATGCGAGAGAACGTCGGAGGAGCGTTGATGAGGCCAAAAGACATGACAGTGTATTCATATGAACCAAAACTTGTCCTGAAAGCCGTCTTGGGAATATCTTGCTCACGGATTCGAATCTAATGATAACCCATACGGAGATCAAGCTTGGAGAATACTTGGGCACCTTTGAGTTGTTCGAACAGCTCATTGATGTTGGGAAGTGGGTATTTGTTCTTGACGGTCTTCCTGTTCACTGGACGGTAATCGAACAAAGTCGGTCCGTTCCATCCTTCTTCTTCACAAAAAGAGCACCACAACCCCACGGAGAAGAACTAGGCCGGATGAGACCCATTTTCTCTTGAATATTGAGTTGCTTCTTCAGCTCCTTCAACTCTTCAGGTCCGAGCTTGGAAGGACATTTGGACACAGGTTCCGTGCCAAGCTCAAGATCAATAACGAATTCAACTAGCCGGTGCGGAGGCATTCCTGGAAGTTCTTCTGGAAAGACGTCTTGATATTCGCAAACGACTGGAATTTGAGAGATGGAATCCAATTCACCCTTCTCATTGAGAGAAAACAGACGAATGGTATTATCCCGAGCGGCAAAGACAATTACATCCTTAGACGAATGAGTCAATTTAATCTGCCTTGCAGCACAATCAAGATGAGCCTTGTGCTTAGAAAGCCAGTCCATCCCGAGAATAAGATCAATATCCGAGTTGCCAAGAACCACCGGAGAATAAAGAAACTTGTAGTCGCCCAACGTGATAGAGATATCAGGAGCAACCAAACTAGAAGTCAAAAGCTTGCCGGGAGAAACAACTTGCATGACTTTGGGCATGATCTCAGTATCAACATTGTGCTTCGATACAAAAGGGCATGACAAAAAGGAATGCGATGCACCAGTGTCAAAAAGAACTTTTGCAGGAACATCGTTAACAGGAAGGTTACCCATGATGACATCTGACAAGTCCTCTGCTTGAGCTGAATTCATCAAATTGACCTTGGCATGCTTGGGGTTATGCTTGACCACAGCTGTACTTGCCGATCTGACAGGAGGAGGAGGAGGAGGAAGACGCCTCTGGTTGAAACACTTGTTGGCATAGTGACCCTTCTGTTGGCACTTGTTGCACGTGACCTCTGAAAGCGGACGGTGATACGAAGCACTCGATCTTGGAGCTTGAGACGAAGTCTTGTTCTGAAAGCCAGGGTTGGGTGGGTGGTAAGAACCACTGCCACCTTTGCTCTTCTGCTGATACGGCTGGTGGAACGGAGGAGGAGGAAGCCAATACTTCTGCTGCTTGGCCACTTGAGTAGAGGAAGAAGGAGTAACGTCTCTGACTTGCTTCTTGGAAGCATCACACCTCAACTGAGCAGCCTCTTGCTTTAGTGCCATGTTGTAGAACTCATCGTATCTCAAGGGCTCAAAGAGAACAAGAGCTAGCTAAATTTCTTCTCTGAGACCACCCCTGAACTGATATATCATGCTCTTCTCATCAGGGACGTCCTGCTTGGCAAAGCGGGCGAGCTTCTGGAACAACTTGTTGTAGTCATAGATAGACAAAGAGCCTTGCTTCAGATTGCGGAATTCCTCACGCTTGCTTTCAACCACGCTCTGGGGAATATGATGAGCTCGGAAATCTTGACAAAAATCATCCCTAAGTGATAACACGTCCACCTCTGGAGTCCTTGTACTGCTGGAACCATTCTGCAGCTTGATCTTTGAGTTGGAAGGAAGCGAACTTGACAAAGTCCTCAGGCCTGACGTTACTGCACTCGAAATGCTTACACAGATCCACAAGCCAATCGTCAGCATCGGTTGCCTCAACACAATTGCTGAAAGTCTTTGGCCCGTTAGCAAGGAACTGGTTGAGTGTAGCAAAGTGATTCTGATTGCTGCCTTGATTCCCTTGGTTGCCTTGATTGCGCTCTTGAAGAATTTGCATGATCAACTGTGTGTTTGCATTGGTTGCGGCCATCACAGCTTGCCATGCCTTCGGAGGAGGTGGAGGTAGTGGCAGATCAGGATTCGGAGTCGTGCGCGTTGGAGGAGCCATCCTGAAGAGGTTGACCACCATTAGCACATTGACAGACAAATATTGAAGCTGAATCTAACGGAATGAAAATTGCAACATATAGTCTTCACATCCGAACAAAATGAACGAATGCATTCCTCTTGAAATGGTCACATATCCATAAATTGAGAAGCCACGTAGAATTAAGGTAGAGAAATAAATCAACAAGGTACGGATCAAGAACGAATAATCGGTAAGAAATCCCAGTCTCAAACCAATATCCGTGGAAGAAGAACTAGAGCTACTAGAGTTCCCACCTATGAAACTCCCGAACCTTTCCGGTTATGCAATCAGGTGTTGGGGATACAGGGGAAGCATAATATCTCAACCAAACTAGCAAATCCTACATCCAGCTGTATCCATCCTTCAACACATAACCAAGAAACCTTCGGAAACCATCTACCTCAACCTTAGAAAAGCATCTGTTATACAAGTTATGGCGATACTCCCGAACTCCCGCCCCAGTACTGGGTGGCGTCAAGGTTATCTCACCAACGAACTGCATAAAAGAGATTTTTGATGTCGGCGTACTAAACTCAGGTATTCCAGAACTGCAACGATAAAATTATGATGACAACACCTCAGAGCTCAACTCCCCGGGACACTTCCACTAAACCCCTGACAGGAGGCACCAAGACAATGTTCTCATCATAAAACCATCGGAACGATTCCAAGATACCCGCGTGATCCTAAAAAAATTAGTGAAATTTGAGAAGAGAGGAGTCAAAACTCTACGTCAAGATGCCTTACCAGAGCGATGAGGAGACTGGGAAGTAAAAAGAATTCCTAATCTCTCCGATATATAATTCCTAAAAGACTCAAAACATTTTTCCAGACACAACTCGGCCGCTAATAACGATCAAGCAATGGGGCTCCTAAGGTCGGGGAAGGCTCTGATTACCAACTTGTAACACCCTCGATGCGACTATATCTCCCACGTGTCGAGGCACGACTTAGAGGCATAATCGCATTGAAGGCCTATGTCGCAAGTAAGGCAATCTTCACAACATCCCATGTAATATAAATAATAAAGGGGAGATAACATAGTTGGCTTACACTCGCCACGTCAATCAAGGTACATAAATAACATTACATCATCCAAACACTCATGGCCCAACTACGGTGCCAAAATAAAAGATAACCCAACAAGCGACACGGTCCCAATCACCCCCAACTGGGCACCACTACTGATCATCGGGAAAGGAAACATAGTAACATTGAGAGTCTTTGTCGAACTCCCACTTGAGCTCATACGCGTCTCCTGGAGCGGAATCATCAGGCCCTGCATCTGGTGTAATAGTAATCTGTGAGCCATAGGGACTCAGCAATCTCGCACCCTCGCGATCAAGACTATTTAAGCTTATAGGTAAGGCAAGGTAAAATATGAGTGGAGCTGCAGCAAGCGACTAGCAAGTATGGTGGCTAACTTATTCGCAAAAGAGAGCGAGAAGAGGAGGCAAAGCGCGAGCGAGAAACTAGAGAGCAACCTGTGCAAACATTACTCCAACACCGTTTCCACTTCCCGGACTCCGCCTGAGAAGAGGCCATCACGGTAACACACTCGGTTGATTCATTTTAGTTAAGTTAAGGTTCAAGTTATCTACAACCGGAAATTAACAAATTCCCATCTGCCCATAACCGCGGGCACGGCTTTCGAAAGTTCAATCCCTGCAGGGGAGTCCCAACTTAGCCCATGACAAGCTCTCATGGTCAATGAAGGAATAGACCTTCTCCCAAGATGTTCCGATCAGACTCGGTATCTCGGTTACTCAAGACACTTCGACAGGTTAAAACAAGACCAGCAACACCGCCCGAATGTGCCGACAAATCCCGATAGGAGCTGCACATATCTCGTTCTCAGGGCACACTCAGATCAAACATCCTACGAGTAAAACCAACCCTCAAGTTGCCCCGAGGTGGCCCCGCAGTCTACTCGGTCGGACCAACACTCAGAGGAGCACTGGCCCGGGGGGGTTAAAATAAGTTGACCCTTGGGCTCCGGTAACCCAAGGGAAAAAGAGGCTAGGTGGAGAATGGTAAAACCAAGGTTGGGCATTGCTGGAAAAGCTTTAATCAAATCGAAATATCAAGGGGTTCCCATTATAACCCAACTGCGTAAGGAACGCAAAATCCGGGAACATAACACCGATATGACGGAAACTAGGGCGGCAAGAGTGGAACAAAACACTAGGCGAGAGGCCGAGCCTTCCACCCTTTACCAAGTATATAGATGCATTAAGATAACAAGATAATATAATGATATCCCAACAAGTAAATAAATGTTCCAACAAGGAACGGCCTTCAATCTTCACCTGCAACTAGCAATGCTATAAGAGGGGCTGAGCAAAGCGGTAACATAGCCAATCAACGGTTTGCTAGGACATGGTGGGTTAGAGGTTTGACATGGCAATTTGGGAGGCTTGCAAGCAAGTGGTAGGCATCATAGCATTGGCATAGCAAAAGAGCGAGCAAACTAGCATAGCAAAGATAGTAGTGATTTCGAGGGTATGATCATCTTCCCTGCACAGTTGTCAGAGTTGACTGGATCCTCGAAAGCAAACTCAACGGGCTCCTCGTTAGCGAACTCGTCTCCCGGCTACCCAAACAAGACAAATAAGCAACAAGGATACAATCAACCACGTGCAAGACCAAGCAATATGATGCAATGATGATATACTATGCGGAATGCGATGCGGGATGCAAAATGCAAGATATGACAGGAAATGCATGAACCTGGCTTCAACTTGGAAATCCAAGGGTGCCACTGGAAAGATGATATGAAATCACTTGAAAACGATATAAAGAACGCCGGAATCGGAGTTACGGTTTGGAAATGGCAAGCGATTCAAATATGACACCGGTCTGCGATTTACAGCAAGTAGCCAACTAAATGCAATGAGATGAACATGCTACAGCAACCAAACATGACAAAAAAATGCATGGCAGGGATGCACACAAGATGCTTAACAAAAGTCTAGCATTGAGCTACGGCCAATTCATCCATTAACAGGTTCAAACAAGCATGGCAAAAATGCATATGGCAAACAGATCTCAGACTTAGTGAAATTAACACTTGTCTGGAATTTCAGATCAGGTAGCCCTCTTCGGAGCCACAAAACTACATGCTACAGGACCTGAACATGGCAAAGTAAAGCATGGCATGAAGCTACTCAAAGAGTTTAACAAAAGTCCCTTAGTGACCTTGAGCCAAAAGGGATCAGAAAATACAATTGCAAGCATGTGAACATAGCAAAAACATAATCAGTTTTCAGACTTAGTGAAAACTGGCACATGCTGAAATATAACTCAAGTAGGCATGTTTACGAGCTCGATGCACTCACTACGGTGCAAGTCATGGCAAGACAAGCATACATCCATCAAGAAGGCACAAAATGCAAGCTAGACATGGCAAGAACAATAGCATAGCATGCACGGATCAACTACAACAACACCGGCAAAATCGCAAACAAGTTGACAATCTGCCCAGATTCACAAAGTAGCAAAAGTAGAGCTCGATTGACTCAAGCTAGGGTGCTCCATAATTGCAAACAAAGACATGGATGGATAGAGCGCTACAAGATTAACAAAACTCCCTTACTGATCATCCTCAAAAGAGGCACGGATCACTAGGAAACAACATGAACATATAGCATCATGAGATAAACAGCTCCAGGATTTAGTGAAATTACTCAGTCCCTGAAAACAGAATTAGCAAGTGCACCACTTTGCAAGCTTGCACAAGTCACCACACACATCACAAAAATACATGGGTTGCACCTCTGGAAAGATGACAAAACCCTTAACAAAACACATGTAGAGCATCAGGGCATAGCATGCACACAATAATCATGGCAAAAATGACAAAAACCTAAATGGAGTAGTAGATCTGACAATTAACTCAAGTAGCCCTCTTCTAACAGTATTTCGGGCATCAAGATGAACTCAAATGAAAATGATGCAATGGAATTAAATGATGTACTCTTTGAGATGAACATTTTGATATGCTATATGCCAAAAACGGAGCTACGGATGAGGAGATACGACATGATGAAGATGAGCACATGAGCTAGGGTTTGGGCAAAAAAGTCAACCCGAGTCACTCCGGATCTAGATCCAGCCCGAGCACTGTAGCGGCGGCGCGATTCCCGATGTTGGCTGGCTTCATCGCCGGACTTGTCGGAGAAGGCCGGAGCCGAGGGGGAGATGGCCGGAGGAGGGAGAGGACGGCGAGACGGCGGCGGAGGGCGGCGTTGGCGGGCGGCGGAGCCGCGGCGGCG